>NC_072768.1:27859791-28125561 GCF_022539595.1 Amphiprion ocellaris
AGTCATTCTGAAGAAGAAATTTGTTTGAAAACATGAAGTTCACGTTACCGCAATGCTGCATAATTTTTACACTCTTAAAATGCTGTTCCTGAACTGAAGGGCACACGTTGGAAAAATATGTTGTCTGTGCAATCCCTTCAAAACAATTGAACCGAAACATCATTTGTCTTCATATTTATCACATTTCAAGTCATTCTGAAGAAGAAATTTGTTTGAAAACATGAAGTTCACGTCACTGCAGCCTTCATGATTTTTAAAGCAGAAAATGCTGTGCGCGAGCTGAAATGCCCGCTTTGGTCAAATATGTTGTCCAAGCAATTCCTCAAATCAACTGAATTGAATCATCATTTGCCTTTATATTTATCACATTTCAAGTCATTCTCCACAAGAAATTTGTTTGAAAACATGAAGTGGACGTTACTGCATGCTGCATGATTTTTACACGATTAAAATGCTTTTCCTGAGCTGAAATGCTCACTTTGCTAAACTATGTTGTCCCCACAATTTCTTCAAAACAACTGAATTGAAATATCATTTGCCTTGATATTTATCACATTTCAAGTCATTCTGAATAAGAAATTTGTTTGAAAACATGAAATTCACGTTACTGCAGCCTTCATGATTTTTATATGAAGAAAATGCTGTTCCTGAGCTGAAATGCAGACTTTGGTAAAATGTTGTCCCCATAATTCATTCAAGACAAATGAATTGAAACATAATTTGACTTCATATACAGCACATTTCAAGGCATTCTCCACAAAAAAATTTGTTTGAAAACATGAAGTTGACGTTAGTGCATGGTGCATGATTTTTACACGCTTAAAATGCTTTTCCTGAACTGAAATGCACACTTTACTAAACTATGTTGTCCCCACAATTCCTTCAAAAACACTGAACTGAAATATAATTTGCCTTATTATTTATCACATTTCAAGGCATTCTGAAGAAGAAATTTGAAAACATGAAGTTCACGTTACCGCAATGCTGCATAATTTTTACACTCTTAATATGCTGTTCCTGAACTGAAATGTACACGTTGGAAAAATATGTTGTCTGTGCAATTCCTTCAAAACAACTGAATTGAAATATCTTTTGTCTTGATATTTATTACATTTCAAGTCATTCTGCAGAAGGAATTTGTTTGAAAACATGAAATTCACGTTAATGCAGCCTTCACGATTTTCAATTGCAGAAAATGCTGTTCCTGAGCTGAAATGCACACTTTGGAAAAATGTTGTCCCCACAATTAATTCAAAACAAATGAATTGAAATATCATTTGTCTTGATATTTATTACATTTCAAGGCAATCTGAAGAAGAAATTTGTTTGAAAAAATGAAGTTCACGTTACCGCAATGCTGCATGATTTTTACAGACATAAAATGCTGTTCCTGAACTGAACTGAACTGAAATGCACACGTTGGAAAAAATATGTTGTCTGTGCAATTCCTTCAAAACAACTGAATCGAAACATCCTTTGTCTTCATATTCATAACATTTCAAGTCATTCTGAAGAAGAAATTTGTTTGAAAACATGAATTTGACGTTACTGCAGCCTGCATGATTTTTACACACATAAAATGCTGTTCCTGAGCTGAAATGCACATTTTGCTAAAATATGTTGTCTCCACAATTCCTTCAAAACAAATGAATTGAAATATAATTTGCCTTCATATACATCACATTTCAAGTCATTCTGAAGAAGAAATTTGAAAACATGAAGTTCACGTTACCGCAATGCTGCATGATTTTTACACTCTGAAAATGCTTTTCCTGAAATAAAATGCACACTTTGCTAAACTATGTTGTCCCCACAATTCCTTCAAAACAACTGAATTGAAATATCATTTGCCTTCATATTTAGCACATTTCAAGTCATTCTAAAGAAGAAATTTGTTTGAAAACATGAAGTTCACGTTACCGCAATGCTGCATAATTTTTACACTCTTAAAATGCTGCTCCTGAACTGAAGGGCACACATTGGAAAAATATGTTGTCTGTGCTATCCCTTCAAAACAACTGAATCGAAACATCATTTGTCTTCATATTTATCACATTTCAAGTCATTCTCCACAAGAAATTTGTTTGAAAACATGACGTTGAAGTTACTGCATAATGCATTGTTTTTAAACGCTTAAAATGCTTTTCCTGAGCTGAAATGCACACTTTGCTAAACTATGTTGTCCCCACAATTCCTTCAAAAACACTGAACTGAAATATAATTTGCCTTCATATTTATCACATTTCAAGTCATTCTGAAGAAGAGTTTTTTTTTTAAAAAAAACATGAAATTCACGTTACTGTCGCCTTCATGAATTTTATATGCAGAAAATGCTGTTCCTTAGCTGAAATGCACACTGTGGTTAAAATGCTGTTCCCACAATTCATTCAAAACAAATGAATTGAAATATCTTTTGCGTTCATATGTATTACATTTCAAGTCATTCTGAAGAAGAAACTTATTTGAAAACTTAAAATTCTCGTTACTGCAGCCTTCATGATTTTTATATGCAGAAAATGCTGTGCCTGAGCTGAAATACACAATTTGATAAAATGTTATCCCCACAATTCATTCAAAACAAATGAAATGAAACATAATTTGCCTTCATATACATCACATTTCAAGTCATTCTGAAGAAGAAATTTGAAAACATGAAGTTCAAGTTACCGCAATGCTGCATAATTTTTACAGTCTTAAAATGCGGTTCCTGAACTGAAATGCATACATTGGAAAAATATGTTGCCCGTGCAATTCCTTCAAGACAACTGAATCGAAACATCATTTGCCTTCATATTTATCACATTTCAAGTCATTCTCCAAAAGAAATTAGTTTGAAAACATGAATTTGACGTTACTGCAGCCTGCATGATTTTTACAGACATAAAATGCTGTTCCAGAACTGAACTGAACTGAAATGCACACGTTGGAAAAATATGTTGTCTGTGCAATTTCTTCAAAACAACTGAATCGAAACATCCTTTGTCTTCATATTCATAACATTTCAAGTCATTCTGAAGAAGAAATTTGTTTGTAAACATGAATTTGACGTTACTGCCGCCTGCATGATTTTTACACACATAAAATGCTGTTCCTGAGCTGAAATGCACACTTTGGTAAAATGTTTTCCCCACAATTCATTCAAAACAAATGAATTGAAACATAATTTGCCTTCATATCCATCACATTTCAAGTCATTCTGAGGAAGAAATTTGAAAACATGAAGTTCACGTTACCGCAATGCTGCATAATTTTTACACTCTTAATATGCTGTTCCTGAACTGAAATGCACACGTTGGAAAAATATGTTGTCTGTGCAATTCCTTCAAAACAACTGAATTGAAATATCTTTTGTCTTGATATTTATTACATTTCAAGTCATTCTACAGAAGGAATTTGTTTGAAAACATGAAGTTCACGTTACTGCATGCCACATGATTTTTACACGCTTAAAATGCTTTTCCTTAGCTAAAATGCACACTTTGGAAAAATATGTTGTACCCACAATTCCTTCAAAACAACTGAATTGAAATATCATTTGCCTTGATATTTATCACATTTCAGGCATTCAGGCATTCAGGCATTTCTTCTTCAGGCATTCTGAAGAAGAAATTTGTTTGAAAACATGAGTTTCACGTTACCGCAATGCTGCATGATTTTTACAGACATAAAATGCTGTTCCTGAACTGAACTGAACTGAAATGCACACTTTGCTAAACTATGTTGTCCCCACAATTCCTTCAAAACAACTGAATTGAAATATCATTTGTCTTCATATTTAGCACATTTCAAGTCATTCTGAAGAAGAAATTTGTTTGAAAACATGAAGTTCACGTTACCGCAATGCTGCATAATTTTTACACTCTTAAAATGCTGTTCCTGAACTGAAGGGCACACGTTGGAAAAATATGTTGTCTGTGCAATCCCTTCAAAACAATTGAACCGAAACATCATTTGTCTTCATATTTATCACATTTCAAGTCATTCTGAAGAAGAAATTTGTTTGAAAACATGAAGTTCACGTCACTGCAGCCTTCATGATTTTTAAAGCAGAAAATGCTGTGCGCGAGCTGAAATGCCCGCTTTGGTCAAATATGTTGTCCAAGCAATTCCTCAAATCAACTGAATTGAATCATCATTTGCCTTTATATTTATCACATTTCAAGTCATTCTCCACAAGAAATTTGTTTGAAAACATGAAGTGGACGTTACTGCATGCTGCATGATTTTTACACGATTAAAATGCTTTTCCTGAGCTGAAATGCTCACTTTGCTAAACTATGTTGTCCCCACAATTTCTTCAAAACAACTGAATTGAAATATCATTTGCCTTGATATTTATCACATTTCAAGTCATTCTGAATAAGAAATTTGTTTGAAAACATGAAATTCACGTTACTGCAGCCTTCATGATTTTTATATGAAGAAAATGCTGTTCCTGAGCTGAAATGCAGACTTTGGTAAAATGTTGTCCCCATAATTCATTCAAGACAAATGAATTGAAACATAATTTGACTTCATATACAGCACATTTCAAGGCATTCTCCACAAAAAAATTTGTTTGAAAACATGAAGTTGACGTTAGTGCATGGTGCATGATTTTTACACGCTTAAAATGCTTTTCCTGAACTGAAATGCACACTTTACTAAACTATGTTGTCCCCACAATTCCTTCAAAAACACTGAACTGAAATATAATTTGCCTTATTATTTATCACATTTCAAGGCATTCTGAAGAAGAAATTTGAAAACATGAAGTTCACGTTACCGCAATGCTGCATAATTTTTACACTCTTAATATGCTGTTCCTGAACTGAAATGTACACGTTGGAAAAATATGTTGTCTGTGCAATTCCTTCAAAACAACTGAATTGAAATATCTTTTGTCTTGATATTTATTACATTTCAAGTCATTCTGCAGAAGGAATTTGTTTGAAAACATGAAATTCACGTTAATGCAGCCTTCACGATTTTCAATTGCAGAAAATGCTGTTCCTGAGCTGAAATGCACACTTTGGAAAAATGTTGTCCCCACAATTAATTCAAAACAAATGAATTGAAATATCATTTGTCTTGATATTTATTACATTTCAAGGCAATCTGAAGAAGAAATTTGTTTGAAAAAATGAAGTTCACGTTACCGCAATGCTGCATGATTTTTACAGACATAAAATGCTGTTCCTGAACTGAACTGAACTGAAATGCACACGTTGGAAAAAATATGTTGTCTGTGCAATTCCTTCAAAACAACTGAATCGAAACATCCTTTGTCTTCATATTCATAACATTTCAAGTCATTCTGAAGAAGAAATTTGTTTGAAAACATGAATTTGACGTTACTGCAGCCTGCATGATTTTTACACACATAAAATGCTGTTCCTGAGCTGAAATGCACATTTTGCTAAAATATGTTGTCTCCACAATTCCTTCAAAACAAATGAATTGAAATATAATTTGCCTTCATATACATCACATTTCAAGTCATTCTGAAGAAGAAATTTGAAAACATGAAGTTCACGTTACCGCAATGCTGCATGATTTTTACACTCTGAAAATGCTTTTCCTGAAATAAAATGCACACTTTGCTAAACTATGTTGTCCCCACAATTCCTTCAAAACAACTGAATTGAAATATCATTTGCCTTCATATTTAGCACATTTCAAGTCATTCTAAAGAAGAAATTTGTTTGAAAACATGAAGTTCACGTTACCGCAATGCTGCATAATTTTTACACTCTTAAAATGCTGCTCCTGAACTGAAGGGCACACATTGGAAAAATATGTTGTCTGTGCTATCCCTTCAAAACAACTGAATCGAAACATCATTTGTCTTCATATTTATCACATTTCAAGTCATTCTCCACAAGAAATTTGTTTGAAAACATGACGTTGAAGTTACTGCATAATGCATTGTTTTTAAACGCTTAAAATGCTTTTCCTGAGCTGAAATGCACACTTTGCTAAACTATGTTGTCCCCACAATTCCTTCAAAAACACTGAACTGAAATATAATTTGCCTTCATATTTATCACATTTCAAGTCATTCTGAAGAAGAGTTTTTTTTTTAAAAAAAACATGAAATTCACGTTACTGTCGCCTTCATGAATTTTATATGCAGAAAATGCTGTTCCTTAGCTGAAATGCACACTGTGGTTAAAATGCTGTTCCCACAATTCATTCAAAACAAATGAATTGAAATATCATTTGCCTTCATATTTAGCACATTTCAAGTCATTCTGAAGAAGAAATTTATTTGAAAACTTAAAATTCTCGTTACTGCAGCCTTCATGATTTTTATATGCAGAAAATGCTGTGCCTGAGCTGAAATACACAATTTGATAAAATGTTATCCTCACAATTCATTCAAAACAAATGAAATGAAACATAATTTGCCTTCATATACATCACATTTCAAGTCATTCTGAAGAAGAAATTTGAAAACATGAAGTTCAAGTTACCGCAATGCTGCATAATTTTTACAGTCTTAAAATGCGGTTCCTGAACTGAAATGCATACATTGGAAAAATATGTTGCCCGTGCAATTCCTTCAAGACAACTGAATCGAAACATCATTTGCCTTCATATTTATCACATTTCAAGTCATTCTCCAAAAGAAATTAGTTTGAAAACATGAATTTGACGTTACTGCAGCCTGCATGATTTTTACAGACATAAAATGCTGTTCCAGAACTGAACTGAACTGAAATGCACACGTTGGAAAAATATGTTGTCTGTGCAATTTCTTCAAAACAACTGAATCGAAACATCCTTTGTCTTCATATTCATAACATTTCAAGTCATTCTGAAGAAGAAATTTGTTTGTAAACATGAATTTGACGTTACTGCCGCCTGCATGATTTTTACACACATAAAATGCTGTTCCTGAGCTGAAATGCACACTTTGGTAAAATGTTTTCCCCACAATTCATTCAAAACAAATGAATTGAAACATAATTTGCCTTCATATCCATCACATTTCAAGTCATTCTGAGGAAGAAATTTGAAAACATGAAGTTCACGTTACCGCAATGCTGCATAATTTTTACACTCTTAATATGCTGTTCCTGAACTGAAATGCACACGTTGGAAAAATATGTTGTCTGTGCAATTCCTTCAAAACAACTGAATTGAAATATCTTTTGTCTTGATATTTATTACATTTCAAGTCATTCTACAGAAGGAATTTGTTTGAAAACATGAAGTTCACGTTACTGCATGCCACATGATTTTTACACGCTTAAAATGCTTTTCCTTAGCTAAAATGCACACTTTGGAAAAATATGTTGTACCCACAATTCCTTCAAAACAACTGAATTGAAATATCATTTGCCTTGATATTTATCACATTTCAAGTCATTCTGAAGAAGAAATTTGTTTGAAAACATGAGTTTCACGTTACCGCAAAGCTGCATGATTTTTACAGACATAAAATGCTGTTCCTGAACTGAACTGAACTGAAATGCACACTTTGCTAAACTATGTTGTAACCACAATTCCTTCAAAACAACTGAATTGAAATATCATTTGTCTTCATATTTAGCACATTTCAAGTCATTCTCTGAAGAAGAAATTTGTTAGAAAACATGAAGTTCACGTTACCGCAATGCTGCATAATTTTTACACTCTTAAAATGCTGTTCCTGAACTTAAGGGCACACGTTGGAAAAATATGTTGTCTGTGCAATCCCTTCAAAACAATTGAACCGAAACATCATTTGTCTTCATATTTATCACATTTCAAGTCATTCTCCACAAAAATTTGTTTGAAAACATGAATTTCACATTACTGCAGCTTTCATGTTTTTATATGCAGAAAATGCTGTTCCTGAGCTGAAATGCACACTTTGGTAAAATGCTGTCCAGCACAATTCCTTCAAAACAACTGAATTGAAATATCATTTGCCTTCATATTTATCACATTTCAAGTCATTCTGAATAAGAAATTTGTTTGAAAACATGAAATTCACGTTACTGCAGCCTTCATGATTTTTATATGAAGAAAATGCTGTTCCTTAGCTGAAATGCAGACTTTGGTAAAATGTTGTCCCCATAATTCATTCAAGACAAATGAATTGTAACATAATTTGACTTCATATACAGCACATTTCAAGGCATTCTCCACAAGAAATTTGTTTGAAAACATGAAGTTGACGTTAGTGCATGCTGCATGATTTTTACACGCTTAAAATGCTTTTCCTGAGCTGAAATGCACACTTTACTAAACTATGTTGTCCCCACAATTCCTTCAAAAACACTGAACTGAAATATAATTTGCCTTCATATTTATCACATTTCAAGGCATTCTGAAGAAGAAATTTGAAAACATGAAGTTCACGTTACCGCAATGCTGCATAATTTTTACACTCTTAATATGCTGTTCCTGAACTGAAATGCACAGGTTGGAAAAATATGTTGTCTGTGCAATTCCTTCAAAACAACTGAATTGAAATATCTTTTGTCTTGATATTTATTACATTTCAAGTCATTCTGCAGAAGGAATTTGTTTGAAAACATGAAATTCACGTTACTGCAGCCTTCACGATTTTTATATGCAGAAAATGCTGTTCCTGAGCTGAAATGCACACTTTGGAAAAACGTTGTCCCCACAATTCATTCAAAACAAATGAATTGAAATATCATTTGTCTTGATATTTATTACATTTCAAGGCATTCTGAAGAAGAAATTTGTTTGAAAACATGAAGTTCACGTTACCGCAATGCTGCATGATTTTTACAGACATAAAATGCTGTTCCTGAACTGAACTGAACTGAAATGCACACGTTGGAAAAATATGTTGTCTGTGCAATTCCTTCAAAACAACTGAATCGAAACATCCTTTGTCTTCATATTCATAACATTTCAAGTCATTCTGAAGAAGAAATTTGTTTGAAAACATGAATTTGACGTTACTGCAGCCTGCATGATTTTTACACACATAAAATGCTGTTCCTGAGCTGAAATGCAGACTTTGGTAAAATGTTATCCCCACAATTCCTTCAAAACAACTGAATTGAAATATCTTTTGCGTTCATATGTATTACATTTCAAGTCATTCTGAAGAAGAAATTTGTTTGAAAACTTAAAATTCTCGTTACTGCAGCCTTCATGATTTTTATATGCAGAAAATGCTGTTCCTGAGCTGAAATACACAATTTGCTAAACTATGTTGTCCCCACAATTCATTCAAAACAAATGAAATGAAACATAATTTGACTTCATATAATCACATTTCAAGTCATTCTGAAGAAGAAATTTGAAAACATGAAGTTCAAGTTACCGCAATGCTGCATAATTTTTACACTCTTAAAATGGTGTTCCTAAACTGAAATGCACACGTTGGAAAAATATGTTGCCCGTGCAATTCCTTCAAGACAACTGAATCGAAACATCATTCGTCTTCATATTTATCACATTTCATGTCATTCTCCACAACAAATTTGTTTGAAAACATGAAGTTTACTGCATGCTGCATGATTTTTACACGCTAGAAATGCTTTTCATGAGCTAAAATGCACACTTTCATAAAATATGTTGTCTCCACAATTCCTTCAAAACAAATGAATTAAAACATAATTTGCCTTCATATTTATCACATTTCATTGTGAAGAAGAAATTTGTTTGAAAACATGAATTTGAGGTTACTGCAGCCTGCAGGATTTTTGCAGACATGAAATGCTGTTCCTGAGCTGAAATGCACACTTTGGTAAAATGTTGTTCCCACAATTCCTTGAAATTCACGTTTCTGCAGCCTTCATGATTTTTACACTCTTAAAATGCTTTTCCTGAACTGAAATGCACACGTTGGAAAAATATGTTGCCTGTGCAATTCCTTCAAGACAACTGAATCGAAACATCATTTGTCTTCATATTTATCACATTTCAAGTCATTCTCCACAAGAAATTTGTTTGAAAACATGAAGTTTACTGCATGCTGCATGATTTTTACACGCTTAAAATGCTTTTCCTGAGCTGAAATGCACACTTTCATAAAATATGTTGTCTCCACAATTCCTTCAAAACAAATGAATTGAAACATAATTTGCCTTCATATTTATCACATTTCAAGTCATTCTGAAGAAGACATTCGTTTGAAAACATGAAGTTCACGTCACTGCATGCTGCATGATTTTTACACGCTCAAAATGCTGTTCCTGAGCTGAAATGCACACTTTGCTAAACTATGTTGTCCCCACAATTCCTTCAAAACAACTGAATTGAAATATCTTTTGCGTTCATATTTATTACATTTCAAGTCATTCTGAAGAAGACATTCGTTTGAAAACATGAAGTTCACTTCACTGCATGCTGCATGATTTTTACACGCTCAAAATGCTTTTCCTGAGTTGAAATGCACACTTTGCTACAATATGTTGTCTCCACAATTCTTGAAATACAACTGAATTGTAACATCATTTGCCTTCATATTTATCACATTTCAAGTCATTCTCCGAAAGGAATTTGTTTGTAAACATGAATTTGCCGTTACTGCCGCCTGCATGATTTTTACACACATAAAATGCTGTTCCTGAACATAAATGCACACGTAGGAAAAATATGTTGTCTGTGCAATTCCTTCAAAACAACTGAATTGAATCATCATTTGCCTTCATATTTATCACATTTCAAGTCATTCTGAAGAAGAAATTTGTTTGAAAACATGAAGTTCAGGTTATTGCATGTTGCATGATTTTTACATGCATAAAATGCTGTTTCTGAGCTGAAATGCACACTTTGGTAAAATGTTGTCTCCACAATTCTTTAAAAACAACTGAATTGTAACATCATTTGCCTTCATATTTATCACATTTCAAGTCATTCTGAAGAAGGAATTTATGAGAAAACATGAAGTTCACGTTCATGCAGCCTTATGATTTTTTTATACGCTTAAAATGCTCTTTCTGAGCTTAAATGCACACTTTGGAAAAATATGTTGTTCCTGCTATTCCTTCAAACCAAATGGATTGAAACATCATTTGGCTTCAAATATATCACATTTCAAGATCTTCTGAAGAAGAAATTTGTTTGAAAACATGAAGTTCACGTTACTGCAATGCTGCATAATTTTTACACTTTTCAAATGCTGTTCATGAGTTGAAATGCACACTTCGGTAAAATGTTGTTCCCACAATTCATTCAAAACAAATGAATTGAAACATCATTTGCCTTCATATTTATCACATTTCAAGTCATTCTCCACTAGAAATTTGTTTGAAAACATGAAGTTCACGTTACTGCAGCCTGCATGATTTTTACACGCTTAAAATGAAATGTACACATTGGTAAAATATGTTGTGCCCGCAATTCTTTCAAAAATACTGAATTGAAACATCATTTGCCTTCATATTTATCACTTTGCAAGTCATTCTGAAGAAGAAATTTGTTTGAAAACATGAAGTGCACGTCACTGCAGCCTGCATGATTTTTTTATACACTTAAAATGCTCTTCTGAGCTGACATGCACACTTTGGAAAAATATGTTGTTCCTGCAATTCCTTCAAACCAAATGGATTGAAACATCATTTGGCTTCATATTTATCACATTTCAAGTTATTCTGAAGAAGAAATTTGTTTGAAAACATGAAGTTCACGTTACTGCAATGCTGCATAAGTTTTACACTTTTCAAATGCTGTTCATGAGTTGAAATGCACACTTTGGTAAAATGTTGTTCCCACAATTCATTCAAAACAAATGAATTGAAACATCGTTTGCCTTCATATTTATCACATTTCTTGTCATTCTCCACAAGAAATTTGTTTGAAAACATGAAGTTCACGTTACTGCATCCTGCATGATTTTTAAACGCTTAAAATGAAATGTACACATTGGTAAAATATGTTGTGCCCGCAAATTCCTTTAAAAATACTGAATTGAAACATCATTTGCCTTCATATTTATCACTTTGCAAGTCATTCTGAAGAAGAAATTTGTTTGAAAACATGAAGTGCACGTCACTGCAGCCTGCATGATTTTTTTATACACTTAAAATGCTCTTCTGAGCTGAAATGCACACTTTGGAAAAATATGTTGTTCCTGCTATTCCTTCAAACCAAATGGATTGAAACATCATTTGGCTTCAAATATATCACATTTCAAGTCATTCTGAAGAAGAAATTTGTTTGAAAACATGAAGTTCACGTTACTGCAATGCTGCATAATTTTTACACTCTTCAAATGCTGTTCCTGAGTTGAAATGCACACTTTGGTAAAATATGTTGTGCCCGCAATTCCTTCAAAACAACTGAATTGAAACATCATTTGCCTTCATATTTATCACTTTGCAAGTCATTCTGAAGAAGACATTGAAGGCAAATGATTTTTCGATTCATTTGCTTTGAAGGAATTGCGGGGACAAGATATTTTACCAAAGTCTGCATTTCAGTTCAGAAACAGCATTTTATGCGTGTAAAAATCATGCAGGCTGCAGTAATGTGAACGTCATGTTTTCAAACAAATGTCGTCTTCAGAATGACTTGAATGTGATAAATATGAAGGCAAATGATGTTTCAATTCATTTGTTTTGAATGAATTGTGAGAACAACATTTTACCAAAGTGTGCATTTCAGCTCAGAAAGAGCATTTTAAGCGTATAAAACTCATGCAGGCTGCAGTAACGTGAACTTCATGTTTTCAAACAAATATGTTCTGGAGAATGACTTGAAATATGATAAATATGAAGGCAAAAAATTTTTGAATTCATTTATTTTGAAGGAATTGCAGGGACAACATATTTTTCCAAAGTGTGCATTTAAGCTGAGCAACAATATTTTCTGCATATAAAAATCTGCAGGCTGCAGTAACGTGAACTTCATTTTTTTCAAACAAATTTCTTCCTCAGAATGACTTGAAATGTGATAAATATGAAGGCAAATGATGTTTCAATTCAGTTGTTTTGAATGAATTGTGGGGACAACATATTTTACCAAAGTGTGCATTTCAGCTCAGGAACAGCATTTTAAGCCTGTAAAAATCATGCAGGCTGCAGTAACGTGAACTTCATGTTTTCAAACAAATTTCTTCTTCAGAATGACTTGAAATGTTATGAATATGAAGGCAAATGATGTTTCAATTCATTTGTTTTGAATGAATTGTGGGAAAAACATATTTTATCAAAGTGTGCATTTCAGCTCAGGAACAGCATTTTACCAATGAAATTAGTACCACGTGTTCAAGTTCCATTTGTGGTAAACAACTCCTATCAGAACTCATATCAGATCAGACTCTTCAGGAAATCCTGATTGGTTCTGCTCCACCTGCTCGTGCTTCTGCTGCTGATGATTGCTGATTGTCATCACCTGCCGCGGCAGCCTCTGTGCCAAGCACACCTAAAAAGAAACAAAAAGGCAGGGGGAAGGAGGAGCCCTATCCAGTGCCTGCAGCAGCAGGCCTGACACAAGAGGAGTCAAAGATACAACCAGAAACTTGGTGACAGTTACCAAAAGTACCTAATAAATGTAAAATGGCCAAAGAACATTTATCCAAGTATCAGAATCGTTGTACGAAGATTTTTTCATATTTTCTAAAGACCTCAAATTAGGGATGGTTGGTCCACCAATAGTATCGGCCGATAATGGCATAAAAAGGTCAGTATCGTTATCGGATTTTTATTGCCCATCATGCACACCGATAAAATAATTCCTGGATTTTGCCGGCATTTACTGGCGCGCAAATGATCACATTATCAAACTGCATTGTGAAGCATGTAAACAAGTGCATGGCTTAAAGTATTTTGGTATCGTGGCAGATTTCCAGCATGCGGCGCTGGCGTTTGGCTGGAAAAAAAAGATAAGATTACATTGCCCGTCGAGTTCATCTACCAATGGAATGAGGGGGACGCAGCTAATATCACTAGCCAATGGGAAGTAGAGTTGAGGCGGGTCTTAGAAAGACGGTGAGATCCAGCTGCAGGTGAGTCCATTGTTATCAGGGCTACAGTGACACTGTGGTGCGATCTCGCAGTGATACAGTAATCTTTAACAAATCCATGGATCCAGACTATACACCGCATCATTGCCAAAATCTAAGCAGAAGTTGAGAAATTTGGCAATTTTTCATTTTTTAGGCAAAAATGACAAACATTTAATGGTTCCAGCTTGTCAAATGTGGAGCAACGGACATCTGAGAGTAGATACAACACAAGCAAGGACCTTGCCAGGAGACAGCCTCGATATGTGCCATTCAAGTGTGATAATAGGACCTTGGTGCCGACAGGCAGTGTGGGAGGTAATAGCATTTCTATTATTATTATTATTATTTTGCAGTTTGTCAAGTGCAAAGGTGTCCAGTGAAGACTTGGGTTTTTAGTCTTTTCTTTAAGACTGAAAGGGACTCTGCAGATTGAACAGAGTTTGGTAACTCGTTCCACCACCGGGGAACCACAGAGTCGAAGAGTCTGGCTATCGACCGGCCCTGCTGTGGTGGTTGTATCAGGCGGCTTTTATTAATCGAGTATAGTGAGCAGGAGGAAGTGAGGACCTGAATGAGAGAGCTCAGGTAAGAGGGAGCTGTTTGTAGTTCTGTATGAGAGTGTCAGAGTTTTGAATTTTATGTGGAAAGCAACTGGAAGCCAGTGAAATGATCTGAGCAGTGCGGTAATGTGCTGTCTTTGGCTGGTTGAAAACCAGACGTGCTGCTGCATTCTGGATCATCTGCAGAGGTTTGACTGTGCATGAGGGGAGGCCTGCCAGTAAGGAGTTGCAGTTGTCGATGTGCGATATTACGAGAACCTGTACCAGGAGTTGTCCTGCATGTTCATATAGGAGTGGTCTGATCTTGATAATCTACAGAGCAAATCGACATGTCCATTCAACAGAGGCCACTTAAGCTTAGTTGGTCATCGATCATGACATCCAAATTTCTGGCAGACTTTGTGGGTTTGAGTTGGGTTGAGTCAAGCTGGATGTTTATTTCTTGTGAAGAGGGACTGGTTGGGATGACAAGGAGCTCAGTCTTGGAGAGGTTGAGTTGAAGGTGCCGTTTTTTCATCCATGGAAAGATATCTATCTGCAGGACATGATGAGATCCAGGCAGACACAATGTGGTCATCTGGGGGAATGACTGGAAGAGTGGGTGATTTATTATTTGTTTAATTTTTCTTTTGAATATTTCTCCACCAAATATGACTGTAGGATTATTAAAAAATGTTTCTCCACCAATTATAAAATGTAGGGGGAATGTTTGCTCAAATGGGGCTTAAGGTTACTTCATGCAGAATTAAGAAATAGTCTAACTGATATTCCTCCAGCAAAATATATATATTAGACAAATATAGCAATGTGGCATGTGATGCACTCCTTATTGTGCTGTCAAGAGGAGCTTCAAGAAATGTAAGGGAATTATTCAGTTTAACAGGTTATGTATAAAATTTTGGTAGTTGGAATCTCTTCAAGTTAGTAGGGACCAAAATGTGAACAACAAAACAGTTGAGGCACTGAACTTACATTTTTTTTTACATTTATTAAACTACACAACAACTATGACACAATAATAACACATATTAAGACAAACTCTTAACATGCTCTAGGAACTACACGGTGCCAGACCCCCCCCGGCCTGTTCGATGGCCACGTCTGGCCCATGTACCTGCAACACAAGAACAAACAAGCAAGGTGGTGAAATGGAATGATGGAAAAGAGAAGGAAGAGACAATATTTTAACGTAATATTGGGGACAGTATTAAATTTGAAATATTGTGTTTTGAAGGAAATGGATAAAGATAGAGTCGCTAATTTGATGGTTATGCCAATTTGTTAACCAGTAAAATGCATCTTTCTGCTAAGAGAATTTGGGGAAATTGCACCAAGTTCCAGTGAATGAAAGTTACTTGTGTGCATTGATGCTGCAGTGGTGATGGTCCGGTCAGCCTGTCGATGTGGAGTCAGGAGAACTCTGGGATTCCTCAAAGGTAAAATTATTTTGGTTCCAAAACAAATAAATCAAAAGAATAAATAAAAAGATATAGATTAACCATTACGAAGTTCTTGAAACTATTATTCAACAGTTCTTAATAAATACACAAAAAAATGATTAAATCCAGTTCTGTGGGAAAATTATCTTTCTCTGTTGTAATGTGAGTTCAGAGTTGGTAGCAGTGTCATAGTTCCTTTGCAGTCCTTATCAAGATTTTGACTCCCGCTTCGACAGTTGGTCAGCGTGTGTATTGGCAGCCATTTGGTCCCTTGTAGGCTCCAATACACATTGTTTTGTTTGCTGTTGTCTGGAGGTCTGTTTTTGGGGAAACCTTTAAAATCTGCACTCGTGCTCTTCTCCTGCTGATTTGATACTGTACGTCATCCTGCCAGATCCGAAAGATTTCTTGGTGTCTTGGCTCCACTGATCACAGGGAGTCCCATCTCCAACCTGTGTCTGGTGAAGGTGTTAAGAATCCAGAGCTACAGGAGAGGGATAAACAAAGTCTGCTCTTGTTCTGTTTCACTGTTGTTGATGGCTGGTGGAGCCTACACTGGGTATCATAGCTATGGTATCATAACAATGGTTATGGGAAATCATGGTAGTGGATTATTGCACTAAGTGATGTTAAGAGGAGGGGACTGAGCACAGTTTGCAGCCTGTGAGGCAGGACATGAACCAGCGGAGGGCAAATCCTGAGATGCCAACTCAATGAGTATGGAGAAGAGGATTTGGTGGTTAACCATGTCAATAACAGTTGACAGATCTAAAAAAAATAAAGCTGATGACTGTCCAGCAGCTCTAGCAGAATGCAGAGATTCTACTATCATGAAAGTTACTTCACAGTGCCAGTCAGGTTAAGTGATGTTTAGGTTCATCAAGTGTGGCAGTAATCATACGTGGTTGTGCCTGGTAAAATCGAAGCCAATTGCTGAATGAATTTGGCCATCTGATAGATTGGTAGATCAGGGGGCAAAGTGGGTCTGGACAGCATTTTTCCATCACTAAATGAAATCATTTAAAAACTGGTATTGGAGCCACATCCAGGGCTTACCATCAGTTATAGTTTCAACTGATGTTTTTCCTGTCAATGAGACATTAGCTGTGAAAGTGGTTGTTTACTACTAATGCATTATGTGTTGTTACTGTAGATATATAATCAAAATTCTACAGCTACTGCTGCTAGATTTCACTGTGATATTACAAGAGCTCAGTTCCATAATATACTGATTTATACAGAGAACAGGCCTCATCAGTTATTGGCCTTAGTGAGTTCATGTCAAGACACAGAGTTTGAACCCAAACTGAGAGTACACAGACACAGCAGGGACCAGTGAAGTTTAAAGATTTTATTAACAGATTTAGTATAACCAAATCAATGATTGAAACACTAAACACTAACTATTCTAAATAAACAGAAAGCCAGGATTTAAACTAAGATAAGAGGAAAAAAACTAACAAACTCACTAACATGCTGGGCGGGGGGGCAGACAGGCTTCTGGAGCTTGGTGGTCCAGAGGTGCTCACCGCTGGGGTAGGTGAGCGTCGGAGAGCAGCAGTGGCAGTCCGGGAAATGGCCAGGCCGATCCTCAAGAGTCAGAAGCGGGGGATGGATCTGAGGTTGGGCAGCAAAGACAGGGCTGAGGCAGGCAGGACCAGAATAACCTCTTCCAGAGGTGAGTGGCAGAGTGTTTACAGGTGGGCAGGACAGAGCAGCACGACCAGCGGAAAAGCAGAAGCTGAAGAAACTATCTGGCAGGGTGTTGAGTGTGGAACTGGCTTTTATGGAGAAGGAGATACGACAAGTGTGCTGCCCTGCAGCTGGCCAGAGTTCTACTGATGAGCTGAAGACTAAAGTTGCAGTCACTGTGGAGAGCGGCCAGCGGAGTGAGAGAGAGACAGGACAGCAGAGTGGAGGGAGACGGAAGAATGGGGAAAGGCAGAAATAAAGAGGGAGAGCAACAAAGGAGGGAGAGAGGAAGGAAAGAGGAGGTCACAGGAGGTCTGGTGATGCAGGGACCGGGGAGGGGGCTGTGACACTTCAGTGAATGAGAGCAAATACAAATGACAAAATTCCTTAAAATAAAACCTTTATTATATAAAAATGCTTTTGATACAAAAAATGTCACAAATGTAAATTACACAAAGCATTCTTAGCTGAGACATCAAATACAGGTTTTAAGAGGTTTGCTGACACAGTGGTTTGAGGCAGGACATGTAGCCCTTAGCATAAATGTGTTGTGCTGCTCAGCAAGTACCCACTGACACATTGCATTGATGATATTTAAGCTACTGCAGCTAAAAAAAACAAACATCTCAGGCCAGTCACCAGGCCTGATGGCTTAATTGCATCTGACGGGAGATAAAGTAATCACTTTATTTACTTTAACCTCAGTAGGGTTACTGCAAGTTCCTAAATTCTCCACCTTCAAAAGTGGTGGTTTTATTTATCTCTCAGGGTTCTACACTCTCCTTTTACTTATTTGACAAAGAAGAACCTTTTCCAGGTACAATGGCCACTATTTACTGTTTTGGAAAATGCACGCTCTGGAATTCATGGCTACTTTTGCCTTGGTGCCAGATGTCAAACATGTTTTTGTCTGACCTTGTCTTTGAGCTTTGCCAGCACTGTACAATTAAGATGACACATCTATATATTATTTAATTATCATCTATATTGTTATTTGCAATATTGTGCAGAGAAAAATTTAAGCCATTGTGTCATTGTCTGATCATAACCATCATAAGTCAGTGCCCTAGGTCAGATTTTTGTATGATATAAACCAAACCAGGGCATTGAGTTGGTATTGAAAAACAAAGGAGCAGAGGGTAGGGTGTCAATAAAATCATCAGGTTATAGCGGCTGTTAATCATGCACTGAAAAACAAACAAAAATCTCACTTCTATCATTGTTCAGAAGTCCACAAAATGTGACAAAGGTCGAAGTCAGGGAAAATGTATAAATAATGTGAGGCAAACTTTTGGCTTTGGTTTTGCAGTGTCTCTGCAGGCTGTTGTATGTGAGGAAGCATTCAAAGTTCACAGCAGGGTTCACTTGTGAGGGCCACAGCACTGGGGGTAAATGACTGTCCAAAACCCCCTTTTCATGCCCACTTGATGCAGTGATGGCTGTTGAGTTCATTGTCATGATGTATACATCATTTGTATGTAAACATACAAAAGAACAATGACTTTGAAGAGAGATCAGGCAAGATTAAGCTGAAGCATACAAGGATGTTCAATAAATTCTGTAACAGCCCTAAATATACATCTCAGCCTTCTATTTCCAAAAAGACTCCTTCAAACCAAACCAAACATAGCAACACACACACACACACACACACACACACACACACACACACACACACACACACACACACACACACACACACACACACACACACACACACACAAATACAAATAACAAGAGTTGCTGAGAATAATTTGTTATTAACTGTAAATAGCTTCATGATGTACTGCATGTACAAGAGTGGTAATTTTGGCCTTATTCTGTAATTATAAATCAAAGTGTGATAATAGTATGTACACAATAGCAGCAAACATACTTTTGGTAAACAGGACAATAACAGTGAAGAGAAGGTGATGGAAGAAGTTCAAATTCACAACGAAACGCATTCACTTCTCACAACTCAATAATTGACTTCATTATGTACACGTTCATTGTACATGTACATGTTCATTATGTAGTTTTACATGTTGATGTTCATTTGGTATGTCAACGTCAGGTGGTCATTTCATAGGAAAAGAAAGGAACTGTCGCCAGAATTGTCTTCATCTTTTCATTGACTGGAAACAGGTGTACCTCTTCAAAAGGATCTGTGCTCAGCTGTAAAGAATTCCCAATTTGAAATGTGGACGGACACAATTTAAAAACAATATACATCAGCCTTCACATTTTGATCTTGGACCTATTCCATCCATCAACTCAGTTATTCTTAATTTTAAACATTCATTCCGTCATCAAATTTGTCTAATATCTTCCATCCAGCAAGCATGTACACAGCTGTCCACTAATTTATCATTATTATATTCCCTCCACATTTACACAGCCACTCATCCGACTGTCCATTTGTTTATTTCTAAAGCAGTGGGTCAAATCAGATTGGTCAGCATTAATAAAAAATATGAAAAATTATTCCACAGATTTTTTTTCTCCACATTATTTTTAACAATATACAGTCTTGTCACTGTCTGTCAATTAGGAGGCTGCAAGGATGGAGGAGATAAATGCTGTAAAACTGGGGGGGGGTCTCAATGCATTGGATTTGTGGTTTTCACACAAGATCAGGGTAAGTGATTTCCATGCACACAGTAAAGAGTTTAGGGAGCTGCATGACTAATTTATTTTGTTTGGACAAATGGAAATTTCATAATCAAGAAGTGGCCCAGCAAATGAGGTGCTCATTTGAGGGAATAAAAATTTATTAGGGAACTGCTGGCTAAATGTATACAGTATTTTTTGTATCCTGTGGCAAGGAAGGGGAGGCTTTGAACCTTCAACCTGCCACAAGTGAGTGAATGTCTGAGCAGGACACTTGGAAGACATACACAGAACTGATAAGATGATGGTCACCCTGACAGTTCCAAGATGACTGGACTGGAATGATAAAATGACCATTGTGGGACACATGGACCTTCAGCAAGGCACTTGAGCCTAACCAGCTGATATAAAGCAGCATATATAAGTTGCTCAGGGCTGGAAGTTGCACACAAGTTCTTTTCCTAGTGAAGTGGACCAGACTGGATTAGTCCTTGTACTAAGTTGATTTCGTCCCTTCGACCCTCCAACAGCACCCATGCTGTTGGAGGGTCATGAGGAGTCCGTACAGGGAGAAGGAGGAGGGGGGCACAGATGAAAGTAGGAGCGCTCAGTGGAGGGAGACGGGGGACAGCTCTCCTCAGCTGACATGTACTGGGAGCGAGGGGTAGGTGGTGGAGGATATGGGTCAGAGTCTGAGTTAAGGTCCATGTAGTACTTGTTGTGTTTGCCGTGGTTGGAGGCCTTCCAGCGGCCTGCTGATGATGCCAGTCCAGCCAGTGGGTGGTGAGGGGTGTAGTCACTGTCGCAGATGTCAGTGCTGCAGGGCGTTGTAGGTGGGGCGGTGCCACGGACTGGGTGGTAGGGTCTGATTGAAAGGAGAAACAGATTAAGCTGACATCAGAATTCAGATGTACTTACTATACATATAATCATTTTTAAAACTATGTCCCATGATTCCAAATTGATATGCTGTGGAATCAAAACTTACATTTTGGAATGAATGCCCACGAAAAAGAAACTCATGTTTTTCTGGGTATAAAAGTCTTTAATTCAATCACATGCCTCTTATCAACTTATAACTCTTCACAATAAGCTTTAAAAAGCTAAAAATATCAACAGCAACACCAGTGGAAACAAGGATAGAAGCTGGAGTCAACGAAAACAATGCAGGAAATATAACTATATGATCATTTGCTACATGTGGTCACTGACTAAAAGGTCCCATATGGTGAAAATCCACGATCCAATTATTGTGTTTTGTGCTTGTTATAAATGTGCAGGTGCAGCACAACTCCTGGTACAGGCTCTCATAATATTACACATCGACTACTGCAACTCCTTATTGGTAGGCCTCCCCTCATGTATGGTCAAACCTCTGCAGATGATCCAGGATGCAGCAGCACGTCTGGTTTTCAACCAGCCAAAGACAGCACGTTCAGATGGCTCCACTGACTTCTAGTTGCTGCCAGCATAAAATTCTGACACTTGCATTCAAAACTATAATGAAAAAGGCTGCCTCTATCATTCAGGTCTACACTCCCTCCCGTTTGCTAGGCTTGGCAAGCAAAAGGCTAAAGGTGCCTGATACAACCGTCACAAGAAGATTGGTCGATAGCTAGACTCTTCTCTTCTGTGGTTCCCAAGTGGTGGAATGAGGTACCAAACTGTTCGATCTGCAGAGTGCCTCTTAGTTTTTAAGAAAAGACTAAAACCCTAACCCACTGACACCTTTGCACTTGACAGACTGAAAAAAAAAAAAAAATAAAAATAAAAAATAAAATCCTATTACATCTGCAGTGCCTGTAGGCACCACGGTCCGACAATCACACTTGAACTTGTTTTAGGGCACTTATCCAGGTTGTTTTTTTCCTGATCAGATCCTTGCTTGTGTTGTATCTACTCTCAGATGTACGTTGTTTTGAACAAAAGCGTCTGTTAAATTCAGTTTTGTTAAATTCATCAGACTCCATGGTGAAAAAAATATTCTATGCAGACCTATATGATCTGGTGGTGGATGGACTGTTGGAGGAATAGAAGATCTCTGTGTTGTAAAGAGAGCGATCAGTGGCTGGGGATGGAGGAGGGTTCAGGATCTACAAACAGAAAAGATCTGTGTTATTTGACTGACAATGAAACAACGAACACCATGCATACAAACAATATCTGTGTGTGTGTGTGTGTGTGTGTGTGTGTGTGTGTGTGTGTGTGTGTGTGTGTGTGTGTGTGTGTGTGTGTGTGTGTGTGTGTGTGTAGACCTGAGGATAGAAGACTCCCTTAGTAGATGATGAGCTGCTAGATGAAGCTCCAGTCACATGGTTCCTATCATACAGAGGAGCTCCACTGCTGCTGCTGCCCATCAGGCTGACTGAACTCATCATGGACTTCCCACAGGAAATACCTGCAGACAGTCATTACCATTCTACTAAGACTAAGTACATGACCAATGTCAACATGGCACTATTGCTTCTGTGTGTCTGAGTTTACCTTGGAAGGTGGCATGTTGTGAGCTGCTGGGAGTGATGAAGTTGAGGGGCACATGAGGTGTCCCACTGATGTACTCATGAGGGAAAGTCCCACTAGGCCCTTTGTAACGTCGACACACTACACGCTGGCAGACAAAATAAGCTCCTCCTATTACGAAGACGAGCAGGATGATAGCAATGACTGGACCGATGGTGCTGGGCCCAGTGTTAGGAATACCAATGGAGGGCGGTGATACATTTTCTGCACGCAGGGAAGATAAAGAAAAGAAGGATGCAGAGTCAGTGATAAATTTACTAAAAGTAAAAGGACCTCACCAGACAAAATATGTGTGCTTATACTGTGAAAATATTTAAATGTATTTACCACAGGCAAGCTCATCTGATCCATCGGGACAGTCAGAATAATTGTCACACTGTTGTTTTTTAGTGATACACTGGTTGTCACCACAGCGGAATTGGTTAGGAGGGCAAATGGCTGGAGGAGAAGATGAAACATGAAAAAAAAAAAAAAAACATTCTTGTCAGTTTCTTACTAATGACAAGATTTTGTGCAGCAGCATGGTAAAAGAATAAATTCTACATAAATCTGTGATGAATTAATTCATTTTAATGAATTCATAAACCTCTGGTACTTATGTTAATAGCTCATATGTCAAGGTTTTTCCTGCATAAGAGGAATTTTTAGGTACCCTCAAAGAGGTTTTAGTCCGCACCAAAATTATAGCAATTGGGAATAAAAGATATATATTTTGTTGTTAATTGGGGGTTTGTTTTCTTAAGCATGACAGACTTTGTTGTTCAGAAGCACCAGTAAAATGCAGAGATATCTGTAAAACAACGTGACCAACTCTTTTCTTATACTTACTTTAATACTTTAGAAAGAATATGTATCTATCTATCTATCTATCTATCTATCTATCTATCTATCTATCTATCTATCTATATATATATATATATATATATATATATATATATATATATATATATATATATATATATATATATTAGTGGTGGGACGCAATTAAAAAATTTAATCTAATTACAGGCTTTGCAATTAATTAATTGCAATTTATTGCAGTTTTGTCAAATAGCAATATTTGACACAATAAATGAAGTTTTTCAATTCAAATAAAATTGTGACTGACAGTTGAAGCAATGAATAGACATATACGTGTTTATAATTTAAAATTTATTTAAAAAAAGGAAAATGGGACATACAGAAAAAAGTGATTTTGATGACAAAGCTTGAATTTAGTTGTTTTTTCTACTGTAGGCACATAAAATCAGCATAAGTAGTTCAAGGAGCTTCAGAAAGTTGAAAATCCAGAGATTCATTCTGTTTTCATCTTTTCTGGGTCTGATAAATGGTGTAATTTTGATGGTTCTTTTTATAGGAATATCAATTTTTATTTATGTATTTTTTTCATAAACAAAAAGTTTATAATTAAGTTATTAAAAGAGATATTTTTGTTGTTTAGGTTAGTCCTCCTCCAAGGAGGCAGAGCCTCGACGGAGTAAAAACTTCCATCCATCCATTATCTATACACCGCTTAATCCTAGATAGGGTCACGGGGGGGGCTGGAGCCTATCCCAGCTGACTCGGGCGAAGGCAGGGGACACCCTAGACAGGTCGCCAGTCTGTCGCAGGGCCACATACAAAGACAAACAAGCACTCTCACATTCACACCTACGGGCAATTTAGAATAATCAATTAACCTCAGCATATTTTTGGACTGTGGGAGGAAGCCGGAGTACCCGGAGAGAACCCACGCATGCACAGGGAAGAACATGCAAACTCCATGCAGAAAGATCCCGGGAAAGCCGGGACGCGAACCAGGGACCTTCTTGTTGCAAGGCGAAAGTGCTAACCACTATGCAGCCCCGGAGTAAAAACTTAAACCAAAAAAATGTTTCATTTCCATTTACCGTATTGGCCCGAATATAAGACGGCCCTGATTATAAGACGACCCCCTCTTTTTCAAGACTCAAGTTTGAAAAAAGACTTTTTGAAGACCAAATTAATTTTTATACAGAAAATAATTACAGTACATCTGAAACAAATGATTATAACAATATATTTGAGAGAAAAAGCATGTTATTTTGCCTCATTCAAATCTTAATATCTGAACATTTAAATATGTAAACTAAAGTGCAATCACATTCGTAAATGAATGGCTTCTGGTTTTTGAAATGTAAATAAACCAATCTATTGTGATAAAACAAAAAAATTGCAATAACTGCATTAACCATCAAAGTGAAGTCTAACTGTAACTGTAGTCTTGAAACAAATCTGAATAAGGAAAAACATTGCAATAAAATAATGCAAACTGGTTAAACTTGAGAGTAGCTGAGATCTGTCATGACAGAACATTACTCCTCACAAACATCCTCTGCCTCGCTGTGATCAGTGTCACTGTCCTCACTCCCATCCTCTGGCTCCGCTGGTTCCTCCCATAGCACGTCATCCTCACTGCCGTCCAGGGCATTTGATATACAACATTTTTTAAACCCGTGGATGATGCTCTTTGGGGAAACTGCATCCCATGCGTGGAGGATCCACTCACAGAGCAAACGTACCGAAGGCTTCTGAATCTTTCCTGTCGGTGTGAGTGCGTGATCACCAGACAGGAGCCACTCTGTGTATTTCTTTCGCAGATTGTCTTTGAATGATTTGTTGACCACAACATCCAACACCTGCAGCTGACTTGTCATTCCCCCCGGAATGATCACTAAGTCGCCGTTCATCGCCTTCACTTGTTTTTTGACTGGATCAGACAAGTGTCCACGAAATGCATCCAAAATCAGCATGTTCCTCTTTTTTCTGAGTCCCCCACACCGTCTGCCCCACACAACCTTGAGCCAGTCCACTACAAGCTCGGTCTCCATCCAGCCCTTTTCCTGGGCACGTACAATAATGCCAGCTGGCATCGCCTCCTTAGGTTCTGTCTTACGTTTTAAAACCACATACGGAGGGAGTTTGGTTCCGTCTGCGAGGCAGGCTAACATGACGGTAACGCGGCTCTTCTCATTTCCAGTGGATTTTATAATAACTGATTTCTCACCTTTCTTGTGTACAGTGACAGGTGTTGGCATGTCAAAAAACACAGGTGTCTGATCAGCATTGCCAATCTGATCCAGTGGGTAAGAGTGCTTTTTCCTTAAGTTGATTACATAGCGCTGAAAAGACAACAGCTTCTCTCCAAAGTCAGAGGGCAGGCGCTGGGCTAGACTTGTTCTGCGTCGCAGCGTTAGTCCGTTACGCCGCATCATTCTTTTACACCAGCCGAGGCTTGCTTTGAAGTCAGCGGTGGGTATGTTTAGCTCTTTGGCTATTTCCACGGCCTTGAGCTGAATGACAGCTCTGCTGATGGGCATCCCGTCCTTTCGTTTCTCATCCACGTACGCGCACACCCTCCTGTCAAGTTCTTGGAAGCGGCCGCTCTGAGGACCACAGAAAGCTTTTCTCTGACTGTGAGCATTTTTTAGGTGATCTTTTTGAGCTCTCCATCTCCGTACATTACACTCTGTGACACCAAATTTCACAGCCGCTTTGGAATTGTTTGAAGACTCTGCCTAATGAGGCATTTATAACCATCATCTTGAAGTTTACATCATAACTTCTCCTCAGCTGCCGGTTAACCAGGCCGATCTTTGACCCACTTTTCTCCAGATTGTCGCTACGTTTCTCCATTTTCTGTTATCTCTTCTATTATTTTCTTCTCTTTTCTTTCTTACCGCTATTTTTTATTTTTCTTCTTCGTGCTACCGCTATTTTTATTTTTATTCTTCGTGACAGGGGTTCGCTTTGGCCTGGGGAGTCAAGTTCAGCATTCGCTTCAATGATATCTGGCGCCATCTAGCGTCATGAATGGGTATAATGTCTAGACCCCGAATATAAGACGACCCCCACTTTTTCAGTCTTATTTCAATGCAAAAAAAACACCATCTTATATTCGGGCCAATACGGTATCTGCATTTTTCATCTGTCTGCTACATTCACAGATTACTGCAAATCTAAGTGCAATTATAGCGATTTTATTCAACATTTTAAGACTTTCTGTAAACTCAAGCACTGTCAGGAAAAGTGGTCTATTATAGGATGCTACACCGTTAGCCGTTAGCATGACTTGTAGCTAACCTTAGCTCTGGTGCTAACATCAACATGTTTTACATTGAGGTGATGCCGTCGGCTTGAAGTGACACAGTGATCAGAAAACGCTTTCTTGTACAATTTGCACACAACCAGGCTTTTATCCAAGCTGCCATCGGTAAAGATTGTTAAAAGAAAACCTTCTGCCCAACAAACTCAGTCTCTTCTTCCTTCACTGTTCACCAGTGCCTGACTTCACTCAGTGCTTCCTGTGATTCTTCTTCATAGCTACAGACAGACTTTAGGTTCATTACTGCCACCTACTGGGCTGGAGTGTTCATCAGCTTTACGCCAGAAATGAGGGAACTGAGGAGGGTGCAATTAATTGTGTTTTTATTTTTAACGCGTTATTTTTGCTATAATTAATTAATTAATCGAAATTCACGCGTTAAAGTCCCAGCCCTAATATATATACACTACATTGCCAAAAGTATTCGCTCACCCATCCAAATAATCAGAATCAGGTGTTCCAATCACTTCTATGGCCACAGGTGTATAAAATCAAGCACCTAGGCATGCAGACTGCTTTTACAAACATTTGTGAAAGAATGGGTCGCTCTCAGGATCTCAGTGAATTCCAGCGTGGAACTGTGATAGGATGCCACCTGTGCAACAAATCTAGTCATGACATTTCCTCGCTCCTAAATATTCCACAGTCAACTGTCAGCTGTATTATAAGAAAGTGGAAGTGTGTGGGAATGACAGCAACTCAGACATGAAGTGGTAGGCCACGTAAACTGATGGAGTGGGGTCAGCGGATGCTGAGGCGCATAGTGCGAAGAGGTCACCAACTTTCTGCAGAGTCAATCGCTACAGACCTTCAAACTTCATGTAGCCTTCAGATTAGCTCAAGAACAGTGCGCAGAGAGCTTCATGGAATGGGTTTCCATGGCCGAGTAGCTGCATCCAAGTCATACATCACCAAGTGCAATGCAAAGCGTCGGATGCAGTGGTGTAAAGCACGCCACCACTGCACTCTAGACCAGTGGAGACGTGTTCTCTGGAGTGACGAATCATGCTTCTCCATCTGGCAATCTGATGGACGTGTCTGGGTTTGGCGGTTGCCAGGAGAACGATACTTGTCGGACAGCATTGTGCCAAGTGTAAAGTTTGGTGGAGGGGGGATTATGGTGTGGGGTTGTTTTTCATGGGTTGGGCTTGGCCCCTTAGTTCCAGTGAAAGAACTCTGAATGCTTCAGCATACCAAGACATTTTGGACAATTCCATGCTCCCAACTTTGTGGGAACAGTTTGGAGCTGACCCCTTCCTCTTCCAACATGACTGTGCACCAGTGCACAAAGCAAGGTCCATAAAGACATGGATGACAGAGTCTGGTGTGGATGAACTTGACTGGCCTGCACAGAGTCCTGACCTCAACCCAATAGAACACCTTTGGGATGAATTAGAGTGAAGACTGAGAGCCAGGCCTTCTCGTCCAACATCAGTGTGTGACCTCACAAATGCGCTTCTGGAAGATTGGTCAAAAATTCCCATAAACACACTCCTAAACCTTGTGGACAGCCTTCCCAGAAGAGTTGAAGCTGTTATAGCTGCAAAGGGTGGACCGACGTCATATTGAACCCTATGGATTAGGAATGGGATGTCACTTAGGTTCATATGCGAGTCAAAGCAGGTGAGCGAATACTTTTGGCAATATAGTGTATGTGTATGTATATATATGTCTATGTGTGTATATATATATGTACGTATATATATGTATATATATGTATGCATATATATGTATATATATATCTATATGTATGTATGTATATATATGTATGTATATATGTATGTGTATATATATATGCATGTGTATATATATATATATGTATGTATGTATATATGTATGTGTATATATATGCATGTGTATATATATGTGTGTGTGTGTGTGTGTGTGTGTGTGTGTGTGTGTGTGTGTGTGTGTGTGTGTGTGTGTGTGTGTGTGTGTTATAATTATGTCATTGAAACCAAAATGACAGGCCTGGTTTAAACAGTTCGACTGCGTGTTTAGTCTTTCTTTGCTTTTAATGTGATTGATCCAAATATATAAGTTTAAAGCAACTAAAAGCCCTCACACACTCATAAACACCCATAAACACACTCCTAAACCTTGTGGACAGCCTTCCCAGAAGAGTTGAAGCTGTTATAGCTGCAAAGGGTGGACCGACGTCATATTGAACCCCATGGATTAGGAATGGGATGTCACTTACATTCATTTGTTTTATATATATATATTAAAAAAAAAAAAAAAAAAAAAAAAAAAAATATATATATATATATATATATATATATATATATATATATATATATATATATATATATATATATAAAAAACAAAAGATCAAAGGTAAACACACTTGTGATCATTGACACACAAGTTAAAAAATCTAGAATTACCGAAACAAGACTGAGTACACCTGTAATTTGTAATCAGCCTAACTGTATGAACGTGGTTATAAATGGCCTGTGAACACTAGAACTTTCTCAGATTTGGA
This sequence comes from Amphiprion ocellaris, assembly GCF_022539595.1. Taxonomy (NCBI): domain Eukaryota; kingdom Metazoa; phylum Chordata; class Actinopteri; family Pomacentridae; genus Amphiprion; species Amphiprion ocellaris. Next base: position 27,889,106 of record NC_072768.1, read on the forward strand.
CCTATGAGTTATGCCTATTTGTATGTACATTGGCATCATGGCTCTATGTCGACAAGAATTATCAGAGGAACAAAATATCTGATTGTAAGACAAAGATGGAAAAGTACACAGAAAGATCACTGACCAGCTAAAAATCAGTGGAAATACAGTGGTATAAAAAAGTTTTTGGAAATTTGTGAAATATTGCATTAAGAATCACTCTTAGGTCTTCAAGTGCAATTTATTTTAGTATAGTTAGAGCCAAAATACTAGACAAATGCCAAAAAAAGCCATTAAAATCTTAAAATTAATTTGTTCCATAAAAATACACAATAAATTTTATTTTGAGTATTGGGTCATTTTGGTACCAGTGATCCACTAATGAAGGTCATGCTTTTTATCAAAAAGCACAATTTTTGTTGTTGTACTTCGTATGTATATAAAGCAAGCACATTTGAAAGTTCTTCAGAGAAAAAAATGGCTAAAACAAGGAACCTAATGCAGGAAACATGTCTGAAGACAGATTCCTGGCCAGGAAGGGTATAGCTGTCGCCAGATAGCCAGGAAGTGCAGATGCAGTCCTTCAGCAGTTGGATACACTCCACAGAAATACAGACAACCCAACAGCTTGGAAGACAAACCAAGATCTGGGCGTCCATTGGTTTCTTGAGCAAAAGATCATGATGCGGTCGCATCATGATCTGCATGTGCAGGGAAAACTGCCGGATGGCATCACAGGAGCTTCAGCAGCAATGGTCAAATCAAACTGGTTTCCAGTGTTCCACCCGCACTGTATGTGGCCGACTTTTAGATCATGGCTTAAGGTTTTACAAGGCTGTCAAGAAGCCCCTGATCAATGAGAGATGAGAGGTTAGCCCGATGTAGTTGGGTCTAAGCACACACGAACTGGACAGTCAGGAATTGGAAGAAGATTCTGTGGTCAGATGAGTCCAGTTTTCAGTTTTATCTTCGTCCTGCTAATGTGAGGGTACACAGAAGGCCAGGTGAAAAATTATCTCCAGAATGTAGAGTACCTACTGTCAAGCATGGTGGAGACAGTATCAAGATTTGGGGACGCATGAGTGCTGCTGGTGTTGGTCATCTCACTGTCTGTGATGGCACATTGAACTCTGCCAAGTATTGTGCCATTCTCAAAACCCAGATGCTCCCATCTGCATGTGCACTGTTCTGTCGAGGTCAAAATGTGATGTTTCAACAGATAATGTCCCTTGCCACACATCCAGGCCAGTAGAATTTGGCTGCAGGAGCACAGTATTCAGGTCTTAGAGTGTCCAGCTCAATCACCGGACACGAGTCCCATTGAAAATCTGTGATGGATTATCAAAAGGTCTGTTTTAAAATGTAAACCAAAGAATGTAGAAGAATTAAACACAGTAATTCAAGAAGAATGGGTCAAGATTATTCCTCAACGGTGTGAAAGGCTCGTGGGGAGCATGCAGCCAGGATTAGAGCTCTACTGCATACTCATGGCAGGACTACTAAATATTAATTTGATGATGTGATGCTTTACTTATTTTTTGTTCAGTTTTCAACACATTCAATGTTATTTGTTGACTTTGATACCGACAATGTGGAGAACCTACATATTGAAACTGTCAAGAATTTGGTTTTGTTAGTTTTTCTTGTAAACAATAAACAAAAAAAATCATTTGTATTTGATTGTGTCTGTCTAATGCACACCTTCCACACCTTCTGAAATGATAATATCTGAGATTGTGTAAAATTTTAAGGGTGTTTGAAAACTTTTTTTCACCATTGTACAGTTGAAGTAGTAATCAGAATGAGCCATAGTATCACTAATCAGAGACACAAAGTTTTTCATTCTCAACAAATGCCACAAATAGTGCTATCTCAAAAAAATAGTTTTTGTGACAGCGTAGATGGTGTGAAGTATAGTTAGTCATGAATAACTCACAGCCTCTTCAGGTGGGCTGGAACACCAAACACCTGTAGATTCCAAAAATCTCTGAAACTGTCATCACTTTCATCACCTTACATCTTTAAGCAGAAGCTGCAGCAAGCCCTAGCTGACCACTGCACATGCTGAATGTTTTCATTGAATTGCTAGCATTAATTTAGGGTGTTTTAAATCTCTGTTTAAACATTTGTGTAATTTTTTTGATTTTTTTGTATATGTATTGCTTATTTGTAATCTTTCTTCCCGCTGGGGCCTCTTGCCAGGTCATCATTGTAAATGAGAAATTGTTCTCGACTGATCTTACCTGGTAAAATAAAGAATAAATTTTTTTAAAAAAAGATTCTGGCAACTGCTCCTCAAATCCAGATCGTCCATCTTTGCCACTCTAAATCAATTCACAGCCTCAAGTACCATAATTCTGTGATAAATAACTTGTAATGAAGTTTTGATAGTGTAAGACAAAAAGCAAATGAGTCCACAGTAGACTGTGAAGTGAGCAGCAGAAAGTTGGACAGTTGTAAAAGCCAAACCACTGACAAATGAAATGGCTCCTCTTCTTCATTGCCATGTTTGGCTGTTGAAAAAGCTTAGTTTTCTCACTTAAATGAGGAGAGCTACTTTTCCTTGTTATATAGTTTTGAAAATTCTAAAAACAGTCAAATCAGAGTGCAAAAAACAGTAAAGGCAGAGGACAAAAGACATATTCATTACTTATGAATTACAGAGATACGCAAAAGCTGGTAAATATATACCTACTTGCTAACCATGATGCCCACATATCGCTTGGTCTTTTTTTTTTTTAGAAAACATGTTCTAATATGCGACCTTCTCCTTCATTTCCCCACTGGCTCCACTGAACCTGCCTGCATTGCACAACATCAGAGAGGAGGTGGTACTGTGCAGCCGCTGATAGACAACATTGCACCTGTGTGTGTACACTGTGTGTGTGTGTGTATGTGTGTGTGTGTGTGTGGGCATTACCATTTTTGCTACAAAATTTTCAGTGGTATTATGAGTTTATAATACATATTTTATGAGTGAAAAAAGAATATGAAAAAAAGTATATTCATTACACTTGACTAACCTGTTTATTGGATAATTGGGTCAGAACTGTTTCTGAAAGTCTGAAACCTTCAGTCACAATTTCTATTCACAAGCTTCTGTGACATCAGTAAATAACTTGAAATTATGTACGAATATGCTCATCATGACATAACTGTGGTAGTGCATCGGAGCGGATTCTATGCGAGAAACTGAGGCTATTACTGTTTTTCATATGGGAAATATCAGTCAGGAGCAGCTTTAATACAAACTGAACTTTTATGGAATTTTATATCCACGTTTTGGTCACAGAAAAGTAGCTAGTGTAGCTGTGAACAGTTGCATGTTCACTGAGCTAGTAGTTAATGAGTAAACCTACTTTCACAGTCCAGTTCATCAGAGTGATCAGCACAGTCGGGTTCACCATTGCAGCGTCTTTGAGCATCAATGCAGCCTCCTTTGTCACACTGGAACTGGAAGGCAGAACAGACAGGGCAATTGTCCTCATCGCTACTGTCTTCACATTCAGGGAGACCATCACAGCGCCAAGCCATAGGTATACAGTCTATCTCCCCTGTGGAGCAGGTAAACTGCTCTGTGGAACAGGTAGGAGGCTCTGAGAAATATAAAAGAGGCAACATATGTGTGAAGGAGGAGAGGAAAAATGGACAGAAACCAAGTTAACACCAAACTTCAGAAGGCTGCAGAAATCTGAGTCTTCAGAATGCACAGAAAGTAAGTTAGGATTGTAAACATAAGTTGCTGGACCTAACATGGCAAACAATACAAATAGTAACCTCTGTCATTATTCTTGCACTCAGTACAGATGATCATTGCTTCCAATCCACTTCTTGTATTATTCCACTGTTGCAAATTGCAAAACAAAATTATGAACAAATATTTTCTGAATGCTTAAAATATTTACATAATCTGGTGCAAACAGCTTACTTTTGGTAGATTTTAAAATAACACTTGCAGAAAAAAATGATGAAATATTTCAATTTTAACCCTGGATTCGGAAAAGCTTTCTGACTAGCTCATAATGGATGAGTAGATGAGGACTGTCAAAAAGTTAAAAAACAAATAATATTTTCTGTTAATACAGCTGTCATTGACAGGTTAGCATTTTAAAGCTGTTGGTGGTTTTGTTGTTCACCTCCACAGTGTAGCAGATCCTGCAGTAACACTAGATGCATTGGACAGGAGCAGCGAGGTGTTCCATCTCCCTTAGCAATGCAGATGTGAGAACAACCCCCGTTGTCACGGGAACAAGGGTGTGATGCTGGAGAGAAAAATCAGTCATTACAACAAAAGCACACACTCTGATGCAACAAAGCCCTACCAATATAATGTGTACAGTGAGCTAGTCAATGTCTGGAGAAGGCAGTAGTGATCTGTACCAAACTCTTGTGGGTCCATCTCTTCCACAGCATGAATGGAGGTCAGGTATGATATTCGTCCCTGAATACGTGTGCGTCCATCTCCAGTCAGTTTGCCCACCCTTTCTATCATCTGCTGCTGCCGGTCAATCCAGTACAGATGATCTCCAAGAACTGTCAACCCCATTGGCTGAAGAATGTTGGAATCCTGTAGGACGACGCGATTGGCTCCTGAGAGAAATGGAATAGTATGATAACAAAAGGAAAATAGCATAAACTGAAGAAGTTAGATTATTTTAAAGCTAGAACTGATAAAAATATTTCAAAGTTTAGAAATATTTAAAATGATACATTGGTTGTTCCTCATTTTTTTAGGGGGTGGGGTGGGGTGAGAACACCTTATCACCGAAAAATAAATTTGCCAGTGCTGTCTAATGGACAACCTCAGGATCTGCACATGCAAGAAGCACTTATGCACAGATTTGCAGATCTGAAACAATATTAATGTGTGCTGCCTCTGTTCTTGCAGCCATGCACCACCAGGTGGTGCCTGCAGTTTGGCCTTGGTTATAATTTCAGATGTGAGTTTTGAGCCTTGCAGGTGGCGCATGTGAGTGAATCAGCAGAGCGGAAGAGGAGGCTCTCGTGAGAGTTGGGCAGAGTTGGCGGGTAGACATTATTTCCTTATATTTACGAGTGTTGGATAGCGGACTATTGGACTTGACTGCCAGGCTTCCTCGAAAGGGGACTGCTATGGCTCCGAGAGGGAGTCAGAGGGAAGGGGGGAAGAGTAGCCAACAAAGTACGAACAAACGAGACAGGTCAGAGAATGGGAGTGAAAGTGAGGAGGCTGAGGACATGAGGAAAATGGCGAAGGTTGGAGAGGAAAGTGGGTTTAAGATTGTTGTTAAGTTTAAGGATAAAAGCGACAAAGCCTTAAACCCTCTCAGCCTGTCGGAGGAGCTAAAAAATAAAATGGGGAGTGTGTTGAATGTGAGAAAAGGATGTTGAATGGAAATATACTTGTGTTCTGTAATTCTGAAGCCCAGCGATTGAATGCCATGAAAGTTCGCCATCTGCTTAACAGGTCTGTTGAGTGCTTCATTCCTGGCAAGGCTCAAAATGCAAAGGGAGTGATATACATAAGCCCTGAGAAAACACAAAGTGCGATTGTAAAAAACCTGAAAGGAGCTGAAATAGAGGCTGCACGTAGGTTCAAAGAGACTGCCGCAGCTGTGTTGCTTATATTTAAACAGGAAACAATACCGATGCGAGTCCACTTGGGCTATATGAGCTTCCAGGTGAAGCAATATGTTTGCCCCCCTCTGCGCTGCTACAAGTGCCAGCGCTTTGGGCACGTAGCTGCAGTGTGTAGGGGAAATAAAAGGTGCGGGAAATGTGGAGGGGATCATGACTCTGTGCAGTGTCAGACTGAGGAAGTTAAGTGTTGTAACTGTGGGGGGAACCATGTAGCCTCCGTCAGAGGATGTCAGCATCATGTAAGGGCTTTGGAGGTAGAAAAAATTAGAGTAGAGGGGAAAATGTCATATGCAAACGCCTTGAAGAAAGTAAGGGGAGCAGGGGAGCCTCCCAGGGCAGTAGAAGCAAGTGCTGCTTCCTCTCCGCCTGTGGCTCCAAGGCAGATAATAGGGACGCAGTCACTCCTTGCATTTATGGCAGATGTACTATGGGCAGCAAGAAACCAAACCAAAAGGTCTGATATCATTAAAGTGGTAGTTGATGCTGCGGAAAGATTTCTTGAGGAGGCATTTCTGGGCCCAGAGGAGCTGCACATGTACATGAAGCAGAAGCTTGTAGTGTATGAAAAGAGGAGGAAAGAAAGGAGGTGTACAGACAGAAGTGAGGATTATGCTGAAGAAGGAAACATGGAAATGAATGAAGATGATTGTTAAACTGCTGATGTTGTACATCCTGCAATGGAATGCAAGGAGCTTGATAGCAAATGGGCAGGAATTTAAGAGATTTGTCGACGAATTTAAGGTTTTACCAGAATTGCTATGCATTCAGGAAACATGGCTCAAGCCGTGCTTAGACTTTGTGGTCCCAGGGTATGAAAGTGTCAGACAAGATAGAGGGGGGGAAACGGGAGGAGGCTGTGCAACATTTATAAGATCAGATGTACAGTACCAGAGGGTGGAAATTAAGAGTACATTAGAGTGTGTTGTTGTAAGGGTATGGACAAAGAACAGCTGGGTAAATTTTTACAATCCATGTTTGCAAATCAATATCAGTGGATTAGAAGGAGTTATGGAGCAAATAGGGGCTCTCTGGGTAGGGGATTTCAATGGACACAACCCCCTATGGGGCAGCAGAGCTAAAGACAATAATGGGAGCACTGTAGAGGAATTTATGGACAGCTGTGGGTTAATATGTTTGAATGACGGTAGGCCAACAAGGTTTGATGTTAGAACAGGCACGTTCATGTATAGATTTAGCAATAGCTTCCTGTGATATGGCAAGGGTGGGAGAATGGGACTGTATGGACAGATATACAATAGGCAGTGATCATTTTCCAATTCTCCTGAGATTTGGAAAGTCCTTATTCACAGAAGTGCAGGAAAGGACAAAATACCTGAACTATGGTAAGGAAGGTTGGGAACAATTTTTAGTTAGTTGTAATAAAGCTATTGAGGGAGTCAAGGGGGAAGGGACAATAGATGAGTGGAATAACAGCTTATGTGAAGCTCTTATGAGCAGTGCTTGTAAATGTATCCCTGTGAAGAATAACCCTACGAGGAAGATAAGTGTGCCATGGTGGAACAAAGCATGTGATGAAGCGATATGAGAGAGGAATCAAGCCTATAGGGCTTTGAGAAAAAGTCCTATGGAGTGTAGAGCAATAGAGTACAAGAGACTGAGAGCGAAGGCTAGGAGGGTGGTTAAAAGTGCAAAAAGGGAGTGCTGGAGAAGATGTGGTAAATTAGGAATAGAAACAACACTGGGTGAGATGTGGCAGGCAGTACACCGTATGTCAAGAATTTTAAGGAAAAACAACATGCCAGTGTTAGAGGAAAAGGGTAAGGTTTACACAAGTGACCTGGAAAAAGCAAAACTGTGTGAAGCTAAATTTAAGTCTGTCCGTAGTGGGGTTAACCTTGGTGAAGAAGGGGTAAGGAAAAGAAATGAGTCATTTAAACAAAATATGCATAAAATTGAGGTAAATGATAATAACAGCGACAGTTGTAATCTCTATTTTTCATTGGAGGAATTGCATAGAGCAATTAATAAAGGCAGGAGAACAGCCCCTGGTAAGGATGGCATAAGTTATGAGATCCTTAAGAGAACAAGTGATATAATGTTAGAAGAAATATTGTTGCTTATAAATAATATTTGGAAGGAGGGAACTCTTCCTGGTTCCTGGAAGCAGGCAGTGGTGGTCCCAGTTTTGAAGCCAGGGAAAGATGCTTCAAAGGCAGGGTCATATAGACCCATTACTCTGACAGCAGTTCTATGTAAAGTTATGGAAAGGATGGTCACTGATAGATTAGTATATAGGTTGGAGAAGAAGGGTTGGTTCACTCCAAGGCAAAGTGGGTTCCGCAGAGGGAGGAGCACCATGGACTCAGTGATTTCCCTAGAGTCGGATCTTAAGAAAGCCATTGCTAATAAAGAAGGACTTGTTGCTGTATTTCTTGATATTGAGAAGGCCTATGACATGCTGTGGAAGGAAGGGCTTATTATAAAGTTACATGAGGCTGGAATACGGGGGCATATGCTTAATTGGATTCAAGAGTTCTTGCAGAACAGGATGATTCAAGTTAGGGTTGGAAATGCTTCTTCAAATGGAACAGCAATTGATAATGGAACACCCCAAGGGAGTATCAGCCCAGTATTATTTAATGTGATGATTAATGACATCTTTCAAGACCTTGGGTCTGGTTTTGGACTATCCCTGTTCACAGATGACGGGGCGGTTTGGAAAAGAGGGAGAAATATTAAACACATAACTGAGCGAATGCAGGATGCCCTAAACGAGATTGTTACATGGGGTGGAAAATGGGGATTTAAAGTATCAGTGGAAAAAACTAAGTATGTGATTTTTGGTAACAAGAAAACTGAACCTCAAGCATTATATATGTACGGACAAGCAATTGAGAGGGTAAGAGAATTCAAATTTTTGGGTGTTTATTTTGATGAAAAATTGACATGGAAAAAACATATCGATAATGTTGTGAATAAATGTGAGAAAGTGGTGAATGTAATGCGTTCTCTGTCAGGAAGCTCTTGGGGTGCTGGAAGGGGCACTCAATTAATGATTTACAGGGCAATGATAAGGTCAAGACTAGACTATGGATGTGTGTGCTTTGGAACAGCGGCAGAGACAAATCTAAAACGGTTGGATTTAATTCAGGCAAAGGCACTCAGAATATGTTGTGGGGCCCTCCGAACTACACCAATCCCAGCTTTGCTTGTTGAAATGGGTGAAACTCCTCTGGCAATTCGGCGGGCTAAACTGGCAATGCAATATGTTGTTAAGCTGCAGGCACATCAAGGAGAGCACCCAGCAAAGTCTGTACTTGATGATGCCTGGGAGTGGGGAGTGGGAGAAAAGTCTAAAAAAAAGTCTCATTCTTAATATGGGTAAATGAATGGAGAAGCTGGAGTTGGAAAAGGTAGGGGTGGCCCCTCAAGTTCTCTGGCCAGCTGTGCCTCCATGGCTCCTACCAACACCAGAAATAGATTTCAGCATACTGGAAACCATAAAAAAACAGGGAAGTGCTGTTGGCTCAGACTTGGTAAAGGAAAGACTAAAAAGCAACTGGGAGCATTATCTACAGATCTATACAGATGGGGCCCAAGATCCCAAAACAAGAATATCAGGAGACCCTGATATTCTTGCTTATTTCATCCCGGATTTTAAAATTGTTCAGCTCAAGCGACTGGCTGAGAGGTGTCGGTGTATACAACAGAGTTAGTTGCCATAATATGGGCTCTACAGTGGGTGGAGGAGGTCAAGCTGAAGAGGGTGGTCATATGCTCAGACTCAGCTTCAGTCCTAATGACTTTGAGAGATAACAATCCAGGGGCCTGACCAGATTTGTTGGTGGAGCTCCTCACTCTGTTGTATAGAACTGAGCAGGCTGGAGGCATGATAGGGTTTCTATGGGTGCCCGCCCATATTGGGGTAGAGGGTAATGAGATGGCAGATATGGCAGCTAAAAGGGAATTAAGGAGGGATGTTGAATTGACTGTGGGCATCGGGATATCTGAATGTCGCTCCATCATCAGGGATGTCATTACAGCTCAGTGGCAGAAGCAGTGGGAGAATGGTGAAAAAGGACGGTATTACTTCTCAATACAAAATAGTGTAAAGGCAGACCAGTGCTACCTTGGACATGAGCGAAAACACTCTGTGTTAATGACAAGACTAAGACTTGGACACTGTGGACTGGCATGGGATTTAGCTAAAATCGGCAAACATGGATTCAGAACGGATTATGTGGAGCTTGCGGGAAACAGCAAACTGTGAAACATCTGCTTATGGAGTGCAGCCTGTTTGAGGAACAAAGAACACAGTTATATGCCAAGATGTCACATGAGGGAATGGAATCAATCACAATGAGGAGTCTCCTTAATCCCAGAGAGAACCAGGCAAGGACGGTGAACGCAGTCCTTCACTTTATCAACTCCACAGAATTACATCTTTGGAAGTAGGAACGATCTGAATTCTGCATTATCACCCTGACCTGCGAGAGGCAGCAATGTGCTGCAAGGCATCCAGCCTGCCGGAAATTCATAAGAAGAAGAAGAAGAAGAAGAAGAAGAAGAAGAAGAAGAAGAAGAAGAAGAAGAAGAAGAAGAAGGGCCTTGCAGGTATCCGTAGCTACTTTCTGTTTGGTTCAGCAACCAACAGGGGAAATTGCGGCAGAGTTTTCAGAGTTCTTATTGTTGTTCCCTTTTTTCAGAGTGAGGAAAATATATGCCTGTGAGTACTGAATTAATTACCATTTGTGTTATTGCATTAAGCAAGTAAAATGCTGCTCAGTTTAATTCTGTTATACTATTTTCCGCAACTGCAATGCTAACTGTTAGCATGTCAATGGGTTTTCCCATATGAATTAGCATCACGCTAGCGGACTTTGTTTATGCGCGTATTTTCGTGTGTGTCGTTACTGATGGTGCTTTTCTTGTATTTTCAGTTTTACAGTTATTCATGTAGAGACAATAAAGCGTGGCCTGAACCCACGAAGTGTTGTCTTTGTATGAAGACTGTTAACTACCTGCCAACTTGACAAGACGTTAGGGAGAGCAGAATAATGTGACTGACCTAACTGAAACGTATGCCTAAAATGGACAAAATACAAAATTATTACTCTGTTAAAGCAATAATAATAATAATAATAATAATAATAATAATAATAATAAAACTGAGCATGATCATCATGGTGAAACAGTTCAATAAGACTAAACCTCACTGAACATGTTCAGAAACAATCAAAATGTTGTTGAATAAGAACTAGGAATTTAAATGTCCTATCTATCTCAATATATGTTTGCAACCTGAAAGCAACCCTCTAGCAGCTAGCCAGGCCCCCCCAGCCAGTGCAGCCCGCAATAGCATAGCTGCTAATGTAGCTTCAGCTCGCCGTCCCGTAGCAGCTCCCCAGCAGCCGAGAAGCCAGGGTGGCTGGGTGACAGCTTGTAAGAAACATAGTCCTAAGCTCAAACCCGCTGGTCCCGGCTCACCACCAACCGCTTCACGTTCCCAATCATTTTTCCCCACTCAACGACACACCCGCTGAGAAACCAACTTTGGTTGCTCCATAGTCAGAAATGTGAAGTTAGCGGCACCAGCGACAATAGTCAAATGCCTCCCAGGGGCCAGAGCAGGCAACATAGAATCAAATTTGAAACTGTTGGCTAAGGATAGTAATATTATTATTCACATTGGCAGGAATGACACCAGGTTACACCAATCGGAGGTCACCAAAGTTAGGGTGGCATCGGTGTGTAACTTTGCCAAAACTATGTCAGACTCGGTAGTTTTCTCTGGACCTTGCCTGATCTGACCATGAAGATATGTTTAGCCGCATGTCGTCATTTCACTGCCGGTTGTCGAGGTGGTGTCCGGCAAACGACGTGGGCTTTATAGACAATTGGAGCTCTTTTTGGGGGAAAACCTGGTCTAATTAGGAGATGGCATCCATCCCACTTTGACTGGTGCAGTTCTCATCTCTATTAACTTCCTGTGCGAGGTAATGTGATACCACGAGAATCTGCGAGACTTCTCTGTCACCGTTTAGCTCGGCAACGAACATAGTGGCGAAATAAACCTTCCTGGAAACCAAGAACGTTGCGTTTTTGGCATTTACATGGTAGCAGAGGATGGTTACCCAAAAAACCATCCTACCTAAAAAAAACAGAGTACCGCCAAAGTTTGATGAAGCCAGGCCATACAAGTGCTGGAAAAATCAAGTCAGTATTTGGAGGACTTTGACCAAAAGAAGCAGGCACTCGCGGTGGCGCTGGGGCTCGAGGGGAGAGCCAAGAATGCTTTGGAAATACCCGTGGACGATCTGAACAATGGTATGGAAACCTTGCTTGCTAAGATGGACGCGGTATTCTTAAGAGAAGAAAAAGACAGCACTTATGAAGCATACTCCTCTTTTGACTCAATATCCAAAGACGCAGTGCTGTTCATGGCGGACTACATAATAGACTTCAAGCAAAGATACTACTACTCCAATCTACCGTGTATGTCTTTGTTTTGGGAACTGGAGATCAATGAAATCAGAACTTAAGACTTTCAGACAAGAGACTGATCAATTTTTTTTTCATCAAAGTCTCTTTGAGACTTAGTCTAAAATGATAATTTTCTAAGACAAGCTGAGAATGGTGCCCCTAAATCAATGAGTGCAATTTTAATTATATAGTGTAGTTTCTAACATTAGGTGTGTTGCACTCTCCACTTTTATCTACATTGTTTGGTGCAGCTGTATGAGGCTAATTTCTGCAACATTTTCTTCACCCATGTGAGACTATATCTGCTTGCAGCTCACCTACGGGTGAGAGCTGACTGGCTTAAACAAGATCCAGCCTCCATTTGGCTTGATGTAGAATTCTCTCAGTCCAAATGTCCACTGTTTAACCTGTTGTTTGCGAACAATTCTGATGTGACTAAGAAACTCTGTACTAACCCCATTACTTTAAGCACAGTTAAAGCTTGGAGATCCCTTCACATCATGAGGGTCATGTCCACCTAACATCTTCTCTTACTCTATTTTGGGTGGCCCGGACTCCTTGCCAGGCTGACTAGACCGATGATTCAGAACTTAGTATACCCATGGGCTGACAAAACTGGGAGACTTATTTGTTGGCCAGACTTTGCTCTTCTCTCAGCAGTTACAGCAGCGATATGAGCTACACAAGAGTGAGTTTTTCAGATATCTACAAATCATACACTTTTGTCTTTTTCTTTTGTAAAAGACACAACTCTGACAACTAATAGTGCAGTCTCATCTGTGGAAGGTGCCCTGTCTTTTCAGATGTCTGAGAAACGTATTAGTATTTTCTATAAAGCACTTACTTATAGAAAATAATAATACATATTAGTATTTTCATTTCTTTGGTCCAGAAAGACCAAGGAGATGGTCTTGGATTTTTAAGATCAAAGCGAAGTGAGCACTCCGCCCTCTACATCGATGGAGAGGAGGTAGAGAGGGTGGAGAGCTTCAGGTTCCTCGGGATCCACATCTCTGCGGACTTCACATGGCCCACCCACATTACACACCATGTGGGGAGGGCCCAACAGAGACAGCTTTTGGGCGAGAAGAGCCTGACGCAGCTTCCTGAGGAATCAGGCGCCAACAATTTTGTTGACAACAAATTGAAACTGTCAAGAATTTAGTTTGTTAGTTTTTCTTGTGAACAATAAACAAAAAAATATATAATTTTCTTTTGTTTGTGTCTGTCTAACGCAGCCACACCTTTTGAAACACCAAAAAAGATTTTTCCACAAATATTTCATGATAGTATTTGAGATTGTGTGTAAAATTTTAAGGATGTCTGAAAACGTTTTTCCACCGCTGTGTGATGGTACCACTATTTAATTTTTTCATCAAAATGTGTATTAATACGCTATTTTTTCTCATTAATTATTTCTGTTCATGCTAACTCACCTGTCAGGTCACTGCTCTCGATGCGTTTGAGGTCAGCATCGACCCAAAACAGCTTTCCTATTTTATTGTCAAGAGCCAGAGCTACTGGTCTTATCAGACCAGTGGTGAACAAAGACTCTCTCTCTGTCCCATCCAGGCTGGCTCCTTCAATCTTAGCTGAGCGCTCCTGCACTGTGGTGAAATACATGTACCTACAGAGGGGGACAGACATGTTTACATAGGTCACCGCAGTTTGCCTCTGCTCTCCGTGCCACTATGATACTCCAGCAAGTTGCCACTCGTTTTGTCATGTAACTAAGCATATATACAACTGCAACCACAAAATTTAAAATAAGTTCACCCTTTCTCAGCATTGACCACGATGGCCCGTGGCTTGTCTGTGTCGTCCTTGATGACCACACCCACAGTGTGACCATCCATCCTCTGTACGTTGATTGTGTTGGTTGTCTCACAGGTCCAGTAAATATGCCGACTGTACGGGTCCAGGCTCAAGTCATGAAGCTGGTTGTCCACAGGATGAGCAGTGCTGCTTAGTATCATTGAAGACTGAAGGAAAACATAGAAAGGTAACAATTCACTCATTTTAATATTTACTTACAATCATGTGAAACTTTCATAACTGACTCTGCCTAACTACTACAGCAGATATGCTGTCTAACTCAGACTGACTAGTCTAACTCTTGTATGAAGCTGTATAAATAAGAATAACCTTCATTGCTGATATCAGTTTTTACTCTGATTCACATAATGGATTTTTAGCACTTTAGCTACAATGAATACTTAGACAAAGCCAATATGTGCAATTTCCTGACCTACAGACAGACAGCATTATTACTGACCCCCGTCAGTAATACATTAAAAGTTAATTTGATATTACATTTCCACAAAAACAATTTATATATATATATCCACTACCACCTACTATGTATAGGTCTCATATGTTGTCAGTGTGTGCATGGTGTTACCATGGCTCCATCATCCCTGGCCCTCCTTATGTTCTGCCGTCCATCCAGCCAGTAGACAAGGCGGTCCAGTGGATCATAGTTGACACCTCGGACATTCCTCAGGACATGTATAGGCAGGATGATGTCAGGACTCTGCTCTCCTAAAACCATTCTGCTGATACTAGCCTTCTGACTGAAGAGCAGGAAACTAGAAGGAGCTATGGACAGCACGTAGGAGTGTGGGGTTTGACGAAGAGGTGGTTTGGGGTGTGGAGAAGAGTGATGGGGAAAGGAGTGAACACAGTATCCTCTCTGGCAAAGAGATGTTGGCTTAATGCGCATTGCAAAATACAAAGACAAACATGCATGGTCAAAACCCATATCACAAAACCTAAGGACACCCACCCACCCACCCACACACACACACACACACACACACACACACACACACACACACACACACACACACACACACACACACACACACACACACACACACACACACACACACACACACACACACACACACACACACACACACACACACGCACCCATCAGAACAGCAGAAATTGGCTATTGCACCTATTGAAACCCGTGGGTTTCTTCTTCGTCTTATTCACTCTTTTCCCGTCTTTTGAAACTCAAATTTGGCACCCTAAAGATACTTGAAAACGTGTGAAACTTTGCACACACATCAGGACTGGCAAAAAATTTGATATTTTATGGAACTTGCGCATGTGTGTGAAAAAAAGGGTTCCATAGCGCCCTCTGAAAAATTGCAAAATGTGGTCTTAACCCAGTAGGCAGGACATTTGATCTACAGCTACAAAATTTGGTAGGCATATGAAGCACATCGGGACACACAAAAACAGTCAATTACAGCCATACTGTAAAGCCAATAGGAAGTCGGTCATTTTGAATTAGTTGTGAAATCTCTTTGAGGTTAATTCCTCATTGGCGGTATGTCCAAGAAACCTCAAATTTGGCCAGTATATACAACAGGTTCTACATAAGTCAAAGGGCATGGTCATGGCGTCCACCACAACTATTGATTCTTTGCCATGAAACAGGAAGTGCTGTCTAACTCTCCTGTAAACTCGCCTGAAACTTTACGTTTGATCAAACTCCTGCCCTGACAACATCCATATGGTTATATTCATTCAAAGTCATAGCGCCACGTTGTGGTATCAGGAAATAGCCATTATTTACACTTTAATGTACTATTCTTTGCCAGTTGATTATATTCACCTCAAATGTGGTGACATAAGCCTCAACACGATGATGATTCTCAGAGAAAATGGTGACTCGTCATTAAAGGGCGTGTCTGTGGAGGCATCGCAAATTTTGATGTCTCGCCATAAAAACTGAACTACTCATATCTCAGCTGCACACGATCCAGTCTGGACCAAACTTCATGTGATGGACACCAGTCTGGGTCTGAACACATCCACACTCATAAATTTAGAAATACTCATAGCTCCACCTATTGACAATATGAAGTTATTGTCATAACATTTGCACATACCATTGTCCAAAACTTTGTCATATCATTTTGGAAATTGGTCAGCTCAGTCTTCACACCTTGACGATGCCACAGTGTAAAGATTTTTTGTACTTTTTGACAGGTTAGGAATGCTCAAACGCTTGCCAAAATTTCCACACACATCAGGACTGGCGGCATATTTGATATTTTAGGGGAACTGCACATGTATGTGCCAAAATGGCGCCATAGTGTCACCTGGAAAATTTCAAACAGGAACTACGGCCAGTACGTGCCAGCTACAGCTATGAACTTTGGTAGGCATATGTAACTTGTCAAGATGCACAAACATGTCATTGTCACCCATGCCCAAAACCCAACAGGAAGTCAGCCATTTTGAATGATGTGTTATATTTTTGACAATTTTGGGTCAATTATGGACATTTTCAAGAGCTATAAACTCAAAAAGGGTAACCCCGAGAGAGCTCAAATTTGGCCAGGATGTACAGCAGGCATGGGTGATGAAAAGTTATCAAAATGCTCCAACACTCTGAAGGCGTGGAAATGGCGGCTCCCAGAATTTCGACATTTCGCCATGACACAGGAAATACTGTGTAACTGGCCTGTACATGGTCCAATCTGCCTCAAACTTCACGTGTGATCAGAGTCCGGCCCTGATGAATTCCATAGACCAATATACAGTCCTAGTAATAGTGCCACCTGGTGGATGGACAGGACATGCTGCATATCTAGCCTGGACATGTTCCAATCTGCCTGAAACTTTACAAATGTGATCAGAGTCTGGCCCTCATCACATCCATAGGCTAAAATAAACTCTCCGTTGCAGCACTACCTGGTGGACATGCTTGAATTCACAAAAAAGTCAGTGACAGCCATATCCTAAACCCAACAGGAAGTCTGCTATTTTGAATTGACTGTTTGAAATTTGATGATTTTTGCTCATTTTCAAGAGCTATAAACTCAAAGGACGTAGCTCCAAATCACATCAGATTTGGCCAGTACATACAACAGGCCTTAGTAATCGAAAGTTATCAAAATGTTCTATATAAGTCAATGGCAGTGGCTTGTGGTTTACATGGCTATGTAAATGTCTTGAATGCTCAAATCTGCCTGAAATTGTACATGTATGATCTGTGTCCTGCCCTGATCACATCCATATGATGAAATACATTCACAGTCATAGCGCCACCTGCTGGAAACAGGAAATGTCATTTTTTTTACACTTTGATTTACTATTGTTAGCCCGTTGCCCATATTCATCTCAAACGTGGTGACATAAGCCTAAAGACGTTGATGATGATTCATGGAGAAAATGGTAACTTGTCATCAAAAGGTGTGTCTGTGGCAGTGTGGCGAATTTCGATGTCTTGCCATGACTACTGAAGTGTTTTTATCTCAGATGCATATGATCATATCGGCCCCAAACTTCACATGCTGGACACTGGGCCCAGTTTGAAGACATCCACACTCAAAAATTTAGAAATAGTCACAGCGCCACCTATTGGTAAAAGGAAGCTTGAGGCAGTACATTTGCACTCACCATGGCCCCAAACTTTGTTCTGGAAATTGGTCAGCTCTTCACCCCTTGACAATGCAACAATGTCAAGATTTTGACATTTCATACAACGCTGTTGCTGTGGCAATGCATCGTTGCCATGACAAAGTACTTTTTGACAGGTTAAGAATGCTCAAAACCTCACCAAAATTACCACACACATCACAATCAACCCAAAGAAGAATACTGTCTGCATCTCGGCACAGCATGTGCCATAGCGACCCCTGCAGCATTTTTAACAAATAGTGTCCACGACACATTTCACCTACGTCCACGAAATTTGGGAGACATATAGATCACAACATGATGCACAAAAAAGCCTCCTGGAGTCATACCCTAAACCCAACAGGAAGTCCGCCATTTTGTATTAAGTGTGAGATTTTGGGTAATTTTTGACTTTTTCAAGAGCTATAAATTCTTCTAGGGTAACTCCAACAGATCTCAAGTTTGGCCAGTATATACACCAGGTATTAGTGATCAAAAGTTATCAAAACCTTCCACAAAAGTCTGAGGGCATGGCCATCGCAGCCCCTAGAATTTTGATACTTCGCCATGAAACATCAAATGCTGTGTAACTATCTTCTGCATGCTCCAATCTGCCAAAACTTAAAATGCTTAATCACAGCCCTGCTGGGATTACATCCAGATGACAAAATACATTCACATCATGTGCCATAGCACCCCCTGCAACATTTTAATAAACAGCCTTGGCAGCAAGTTTTACCTATGTCTACGAAATTTGGCATGCATATATAGTTTGAACAAAAATGTCTCTTGGATCCATACTGTAAATCCAACAGGAAGTCCACCATTTTGAATTAAATATCAGATATTTGGTGTTTTTAGTCATTTTCAGAAATTAATTCCTCGCAGGTAGTAACTCAAAAACACCTGAAATTTGGCCAATATATATAGCACAGTTTAAGGTTGAAAATTTGCGAAATTTGTACACAAAAGTGAAAGGGCGTGGCCTTGGCGGCCAACTTGAACTTTGATGCTTTGCCACGTAGCAGGAAGTCTTGTGTAAATCTCCTGTACGTGTTGCAATATGTCTCAAACTTTACATGTGTGATCAGAGTCCGGCCCAGATGAATTCCATAGACCAAGTCACAGTGATAGTGTCACCTGGTGGATGGACAGGAAGTGCTGCATAACTAGCCTGTACATGCGCCAATCTGGCTAAAACATAACATGTGTGCTAAGAATCCAGCCCTCGTCACATTCATAGGCCTAAATACACTCTCAGTAGCAGCATTGCCTGATGGACATGCTTGGATTCACTGACAAGCAAGGATGCGAGGACCCATTCAATGCTGCTTGCAGCTTTAATTCAGTTTGAAATTCCTCACTCCAGTTCAAAATGCTGACGCATAGGGAACACACTAAGAAAAAGAGTGTCTGAATTAAAGCACTTCATGATGCTGAGACAAATAGGGCATAAAGTATTCTCACACTGTGGTCAAGTATGCCTTGGACTCAATTGCAGAGACCGATACATACAAAATGCCCCAAGGAAGAGTCCCGAAAACGAAAGCTAGGTGAAGCAGATGACACGCACCTTAAGGTAAGATTTCAAGTGCTACAGACTTAAGAAGGACCACTGCTGATCTTCAGACAGACATTAATGCGTCTAGATCAGATTCTGACAAAGTCTCCAGAATGACCATAAGCAGACGACTTAAGGAACAAGTGTTGGTATATGTATTTAAACCATCTATATATAAGTGTGTGTGTGTGTGTGTGTGTGTGTGATGTGTACCTTAAAGTAGTTAAAATTAAACTAAACCTTTTTACTACTGATCTTTTTTAAAAGTAGGATATTAAAAAATACCAATAATTATCAGTATTGACCCACATTAAACATTTCAGCAAGTTTTTCAGCTATATTGTCAAGTCCTAATACATGTTTACAGGCAGTTTTGGGATTTAAATCAATGACCTTTCCAGCCAAACTTGTGTTTCTCTTGAAATGCTTTCCATACTCACAGCTACAGTTTCGTCCATCGTGGTTCAAGGTATAGTGGGAAGCACAGCGGCACCTGGCACCAGCAGGTGAAGCCAGGCAGAGGTGGGCACAGTTGCCGTTGTTATGCAAGCACTCATTGGTACCATCCTGACGTGAGGAGTGGAACACCAGAATGTCCAGCATCAGCTCTAGCTGGCCCTGAGGACACAGGGATGTAAAAGCAGTACAGCTCAGCATCTCTTGTCCTGAATATACGATGACGGACCGTATTTGAAGACAATGTTCAATGATCATTTTAATGCCGAAAAAATACACTAGAATATTCACTAGATTTCAATAAAAGCATTTAACGTAAAATATCAGAAGTAAAAAAACAGTAAAAAAACACACACACTTTGGTTATGGGCTTGACACATAGATTAAATTGGTCCCATACCTGTAGCACCACAGTGCGGTTAAGTCCACTGCGTTTTTCTGCCCGTTCAATACTGCGGAGATTAAAATCAGTCCAGTAGATAAAATCTCGGTACTGTGTCAGACCAAAGGGGTGAGGGAGGTCATCTACTATGATCTCTCTCTGAAGGCCTGCAGAAGATAAGACAACATATATGCACTTGCTTAAGAATTCTTCATCTTCTCATGACCATATCAGCTTTCAAGCATCAAGACCAGCATTTTAGATTTGTAACCAACTGTAGATTGGCCGTGGTTGCATCATCAGAATTCCAACAATTACTGGAATTTGCAGAAGTTTACCTGCAGAAGATATGACAGCATATATGCACTTACAAGGTGTGTCCTTGAATGTGAGTCAACAATCATCTACATAGCTTCATATTGTGTCTGTAATCTGTCTCAACCATAATATCACAGCAGAGGCTACAGGGTATGCATTCCAGTTATAGCCAATGCTAGACATATGTGTTTCAATAATTTCAATTTAGGCATAGATTTTATATCTACAAACAAAAAAACCATCTTGAAGTTTTTGATGTAAAAAAAAAAAAAAAAAGGTTTAGTGTGTTATTGTGCCATGTATGCTAGCTAGGTTGATGAGCGTTGGTGTATGTGTTCAAACCTTGCATATTGGTGCTTTCAATCATGCATGTGTCCAAGTCAGTCCAATAGAGTCGATTATCTACATAGTCAATGGTCAGCCCATTGGCACGGCCTACTTTGTCCACCAGGGTCATGATGGTGCTGCCATCCATATAGGCTCTGGCTATGCGAGGTCGACCTCCCCACTCTGTCCAATACATGTAACTGAGGACACAAAACACCATTTCAGCCTGGGACACACATGAGCAAGTTATCCATTTCAATGTGAAAAGTCAGTTTGTTTTTTCTGATGCATTTTCATTAAACTGGATCATCTATTCCTGACAGGGAACCCTTTTCCATTTTGTAACTTCAAGTTCATGAAAGAAAAAGAAGAAAGAAAACAACTTTATTTTGATGTCTTTTAACGTTTGAACATGGTATGATCATGAAGTGACATGAGATGCTATCAGGCAAGCGTGCTGATTTTTCAGGGCTTTGACATTATGAAGACATCACCAAGTAAGTGACAATTAGGCATGTTGGTACATGTACTTAACTTTCATACAATCATACACACATATAGGCTGACAAAGACAGAATAAGGTGTCTAGGCGTGATTTGGTTATCCACAGAGATAATGGCGGCCTTGTTACCAAAACGTTAATAGCACCAGTCCTCTCTCAGCTGGAGGGTACTGAAAAAAAGAGTTGGGACACAAGCCATTGTACCATTATAGTGGCACACTGACATCACCAAACTGTCACTACCTCAGCCCTACAGAAAGAAACATGCTACTTGAAGTCACTGGCACCCATTCATACACCTGAAAGATATTGACCTCCAGCATAATACAGATGTCTGACAGTAAATTACTTTCACAGTTGTGCTTCACAAACTGATGTAATTTGTCTATTTGTTTGCAGCAAAAACTTTGTTTTACAGTTGTGACCAAAAGTTTCTATACACTTGTAGACCATTTATATGATGGCAGTCTTATCATGTATTTTGGTTCTATCATAGATTTATTATAGGTCTTCTTGAAATATGACAAAATCTACAGGGTCAAAAATATACATACAGCAATACTAATATATATGTAAATGTCCTTTGGCCATTTTAACCTCAATAAGGCACTTTTGGTAGCCATCCACAAGCTTCTGCTTCTATTTTTGACCACTCCTCCTGACAGAATTGGTGCAGTTCAACTAAATTTGTTGGGTTTCCGACACAAGCTTGTTTTTTCAGTACAATCCACAGATTCTCGATGGGGTTTAGGTTAGTGCTTTAGTAAGGCCAACTGAAAACCTTAAGGCCCCTACACATTGTGCGATTTTCGGCCGTCGCAGATGAAAGATAACAATCGTGAGAGAATCGTGGCGATATCATAGGTCGTGGCTGTAAATCGTTGGTCCTACGTCGCACAGTGAGACAGGTTCAAGGACGGCCGTTGTCATGGTCTTACAACCAAGGACAAGCTGCAATCAAATTCTGACAGTGTCAGAAATTTGGGGTGATTGTCTCACAGTGTGACTGCTGCTGCGACCTACAACAACTAAGTAACCAATAGAAATGCAGTATGAAATGATTTACTGATCAGCGTGACACTGGCGCTAAACCCAAATAGATGATTTGCACCGACAATGGCAAAACGCATCAAAACAGGTATGTGGGATTTAAACAAAGAAGATAGCCTAGTATAGTTGTGGCAGCAGAAGTCTTTTTGATCTGTCCTCCAGCTCATACCACAACTGGACAAAAAAAGGATGAAGCATGGAAGGATATAGTGGCAGAATTGCAGCTCCCAGGTTAGTAACCTAACATTTGCGGCTAGCAAACGCACACAAACCACTGCTGTAAATAGTGGCCACAGTACTTTGTTTATGTTGTTAAATAAAAAAAAATAATCAGTTTATGTTTCGCTAGTTTCCCTGTGATTGTAGGTGCTCAGTTTATGCTTCGGTTGTTTATTCTTCATGGATGGATGGCGCACGCTTATTGCACATTCACACCGACTCACGTACATCATTGGCTGCAATTCAGCTTTGTTTTCATCGTACAGTCTGCACACAGCAAATTTCATGTCGTGGCCAAAGATTATTTGATTCATTTCGTACAGTGTAGCATGCTGTGAACTTAAAAGATTGTTAAAATCGCACAGTGTGCAAAGGCCTTTAGTTCTAGCCCGAATTAGCCATTACTTCACCACTTTTGATGTATGTTTGGGGTCATTGTCTTGTTGGAACACCCAAGTGTGTCCATGTCCAACCTTTTGGCTGATGATTTTAGGTTTTCCTGAACAATGTGGAGGAAATCCTCATTCTTCATTATTTCACTTATTTTGTGTAAAATACTAGTTTAAGCAAAACAGCACCAGAACATAATACTACCACCACCACTTTAAGGACCCCACCTTCTCTCTGCCAAACATACTGCTGGCCATTGTCGGCAAATAGCTGAATTTCTGTTTCATCTGACCACAGAACTTTCCCCCAGAAGGCCTTTTCTTTGTCTATGTGATCAATAGCAGACTTCAGTTGAGCCTTTAAAAGCCATTTCTGGAGAAATTACTTCGTTCTTGCACTGCAACTTCTCAGCCTACAACGTAAAAAAATATATGAAGGAACTTTAATGATCAGTTACTTTTTAAAAGGTGTGGTCTTACCCATTGGCTGGGTCCAGTGCCAGTGAGCGTGGATTGTCCAATGAACGTGGGTTGTCAAGATCCTTACAGACTAGAACCTGGCGGTGCTGGCCATCCAACCGGGACACCTCTATCCGGTTAGTGCCTGTATCTGCCCAGTAGATGTTACGACCCATCCAGTCAACTGCCATGCCTTCTGGGTAGTCCAGTCCAAATTCTATAACATGTTCTACAGAGCTGCCATTCATATATGCTCTGCTTATTGTCTAACAGAAAGAGAGAGGAGTAAAAAGAGAGAGTGAGAAATACACAAAGAAAAACAGCTATTTCCCATTCAACCTAAAACTTAAACAAATAAAGCACTGCAAGTCCCAGCCTTCCTCATCATAGTTCAGGTAAAGCAATTTTTTTTTTTAAAAACAATTTCTTGTGTGTCTCCCAATCTGTCAGAAGAAAAATTCAAATTTCAATAAATTTCTACAGTCTAGCCCACCTTGGCTTGTATGTCCGTCCAGTATATTCTCCTTTCAGAGACATCAAAGTCAAGAGCAGAGGCCTCCTTAACGCCTGTCAGAGGAATGGCCACATCGTTGCTGTTGGTACCCAGAGAAATGCTCCTGATATTGTCCCTGAGGAGAAAAAAAGATAATAGAATCTTTACAAAATAAAACAACTGCTTTATGTTTTTTCTAATTTAATGCAGGTTGCAACCACACCAATATGGCAAGGTTGAGACTGAAACGAGCGTAAGTTTGAGCAGTTGTGAGATCAAGTCAACGCCAAGTTGAAGCAGGCATGAAAACATGTTACAAACCAAGATAATTAAATCATAAAAGAAACCAAAACAAAACCGAGGCTGCAATATATGACAGTATGAAACAACAAAAATGTGCCTTAATGTTAATTGTTACCTGGCCAAGGTGGCGGAGCCTCGGCGGAGTTAAGTGACGATCTGTGTTGGTTAGCGTGTCTGTTAGGAACATTACTCAAAAATGGATTCATGGATTTGGATGAACTTTTTATCGAAAGTCAGAAATGACACAAGGACCAACTGATTAGATTTTGGCAGTGATGCAGCTTTTAGTTGGGGTGCACAAATTTTTTTTAAAGATTTCAGTTGTCGGAAACGATACGACTGAGCAGCCTTGGCGGAGAACTGTGCTCTCTGAGTGCTTTTCTAGTTAGCAGATGTCATGATTACTTGTCCTGGAAAAAAAATCACATTCTATTTGAAACATACATAAATATTATCAATAATCTGTCCATATAATTAGTATAATCAAACAGATCTAAGAAAATGTTAAACCTGCAGTTCAACACAATAGAACAGATAAAGTTCTAACAGTTAAAGTATTGTGACTTTATATAGAGAATTTATCTGCTATATAACAGTAGACGTCCAGTGTGCTAAAGGAGCAGCCAAAGAAGGCATGAAAAAAGAAGTAGGTGGACTTGCTTGAGACCAAAAGCTACAAAGACTGCTTGTAAGTGGGGAGTTCAGTCGTCCATCTGTTTTTATTAGATAATACATTCTGGTGCACTACTGAATGTATGTCACCCTCATTTTGACAGCAGTCAGATCCAAACAGACAATCAGTGTGATTAAATGCATAAAAATAGAAGAACACATAGCTGAAAAGTCCGTGTATGGTTCGCTCATTCGTTTTTCTGTTTCAAAATAAAATAAAAAAAAACAATGAACCGCTCTTTTTTTGTTTTTCAGTTTTTAAAACCTAAATGTAGAAATGTATTATTTAACTAATGAAAAAAACCACAGTGTTGGATTTTTGCTCTAACTTTTTAAACCCGAAATACAAAATACGGCTGTTGTTTTAATTTGCTGCAACACCTAGAACTAGTCTGGACCACAAAAGCATCAAGAACGGCTGTACTCGAGCACTTTTCCAATTTCATTCGTGAGCTCTTTCAGAGTGGCAAAACCCACGCAGAAATTAGTGACACTTTGCGTCGCCATGGAGCTCCACATTGGAAACCTTTTTGCTGAGAGAGCCATGAAAGCCACATATTTTAAAATAAATTTCCGTTAGAGCCATATAGTTTTTGAAACACTGAATAGCCTACAACTAAATGCGTGCATTTTTAAGTAAGGCCAACAATTTCAGAGTATAACAAGAAAAGCACTCAGAGAGTGCAGTACTCCGCCAAGACTGTTCGTTCCTCAATTTGTGCAGGCCTATTTAGAAATCACGGCAACATAGAATCTGGCCATTTGATAAAGATCGACCCACAAACTAACCGAATAAATAAAAAAATTGCCTTGTATGAGCACAGGCATGTGTTGTGCAAGTGTAAGTTATGTACTGCGTGACTGAAATATGTAGCAGGTCGAGTGAAAAGTGAACTGACACAGCGTTCACTTGTTGTCATGGTTACAACAACGCCGTGCTGGCCGCTATATCTCGCAATGGAAAATCCTTAACAAATCCGTGGATCCAGACTATAAGCCGCATCACTGCCAAAATTTAATGAGGTGGTCCTTGTGTCATTTCTGACCTTCCCTGAAAATTTCATCCAAATCTGTTGGTCTGTTTTTGAGGAATGCTGTGCACTGACAGACAGATTCACAGTAAGCCGATCATCACATAACTCCGCCGCATTCCTTGGCGGAGTAGAAAGTCTTTGAATGTATTCTTTTTAATAACGTTATACTGAAACTAACCAATAATAAATAAAATACTTTTCACCATTAATACAAAGGTGAATTCTTCTTTCCATTCCTGCTGAAATGTACTGTACTCCTAGGGTTGCCACCTTTCAGAAATGAAAATAAAGGACGCCCACCACGGCTCCTAGGGGCCACAGGTCAGTGAAATTGGAAAGATATTCACAGATTCAGACTTCCGGCATCAATAACTCATTAGACATAAATTGTGAAAATATAAACGATGCCTCTTTTCCATCGTTGTAAGGTGGGCAATGTGCTACAAGTCCAGTTTTATCAAAAGTAGCTGTCTTTCAAGTTGCAGGAGTAACACTGGTGTCAATAGGAGCCAGTTGATGGCTGTGGTGATTTTGGTGACATCACAGTGTATAAGAGTGAAGTTATTGAATATTTGTGTCTCTCTTGGCTGTTACAGCGGTTTTGCAATTTGCAGACCGTACCTGTTCACAGCCGGCTGCTCATAGACACCAATACTATTTCTGCAGCTTGAAAGACAGCTACTTTTGATAAAACTGGGCTTGTAGCACATTGTCTGCCTTACAACGAAGGGAAAGAGGCATTATTTATGTTTTGACAACCTATATCTAACTCTTGATGTCAGAAGTCCGAATTTGTGATTATCTTTCCTACTTTACCGATCTCGGGGCCACTACCACTCAAGGAGTGATATATTTAATTTTGAAAAAAGCATTTAGCCATACTTAAAGCTTTAAGTGCTTTATTAACACGGAACTAAGAATTTTGTATTGTTTTGTGATCACAGGTTATGGCTGAAAAGAAGTGGCCTCATTTTAAACAGTGAAACCACACTAAAATAAAATGTAATGGCCAACCACTGTGCAATACTGGATTCTGCAAAAACATAAACAACTGAATGCAGAATACTGGACAAATAAATTCTCTACAGACGTTTTTTTCCCATCTAAATCTTATCTTAACACAATGAATGTATTAACTTATTTATGTGTGTATGCATGTATTAATTGATTTATTTAGTACTGTTAACATATCAGAATTCTGAGTTTTTCCATAGATAGGCAAAGGCCATTTATTGACTACATATAGGCTATTAAATAAATGTTTATTAAAAACTAAAAAGCATTAAAAAATAACAAACAACTTAGGCATTTATTGAGTCACTAAAACACTGTAGAGTCTATGGCCACATCAGCATGATTATAAGCATCCTCACAACCAGATACTGATGTCCCTTACTATACCGACTTCAGGAGATGATTGGGAGATGAAAAACTGTGACCTGCTGGTTGGGCTCTCTCTGTTCTCATGTTTCTTACATGTTGGCCCCCTGATGCTGCTTTACTTCAGCTAATCCATGAGCAACAGAACCCACCGCCAGGGGTTTGACTCTTCCCACTCACGTCGGTACATTTGCAAACGTTTTTGCTTCTGTGGACGTGGTGGAGTTTCGGGTGTAGATATTTTTAAATGTGCAGGTGCAGCGTCTGTAACCTGGCAACCTGCCACAGGACCATAGGACCGGGCACACAGAGAAGGTCTATCCGCTCCGGTGGGCCTCGTGTTGGGTCCTCACTACATAGGTCTAAGGAAGATGAAATTTGCTGCCCTTAATATTTCTTGTGTTTTATTTTGTTCATTCAGTTTGGATGAGTGTGTGACAGAGGTGTATAGGACATTTATGAAAATACGGAACAATTCAAATTCAAATAAAGGACGATTTCCTATTTTAAGGGACGGGTGGCAACCCTAGGTATTCCTCATCTTTTTTTCTTTTCGCCATCTTCTTCGTCAAAAGGGTTTGCTCTGCATAAATTATCTAGCTGACTATTTGATTAAAAGGAGGGAAGTTTACTTCTTGACCTCACAACGACCTGTGTAGGCTACCACATTATCCAATAAAAATAGAGTTTTGGTGTCGGACCCTCCTGTACCCTGAAGGACAGATTGGCTCCAGTCACCTGCAACCCTGAACAGGAGTGATGGAAATGGATGGATTAAAATGCATGACTGTTTTATATTTTTAACACTGTGATTTCTGTAACGTTTTACTTTAAAATGTCAGCAGAATTATTCATTACTTATCGTGTTAAGAAATGTCAGCTAAGATTTATCTGCGAGTCAGATGCAGTCATCAAAAGAGCCACATCTGGCTCGCAAGCCATAGGTTGCCGACCCCTGCTCTATAATGAGTGTCAGGAGGTTCTGTATGGAGAGCAATTTGATTTCCGATTCCGCTGGTAGCTTCCAAATGGTGCGCCGAAGGAAAAAGGCTTTTTCTGTTTAAACCTCAAAATTGGTAAAAACGCAGTGTTTTCAATCCGTGTATGGTTCGCTCATTCGTTTTTCCGTTTCAAAATAAAATCTAAAAAACCAATAAACCACAATGTTTTTTTGTTTTTCAGTTTTTAAAAACTAAATGTAGAAATGTATTATTTAACTAATGAAAAAACCACAGTGTTGGTTTTTTGCTCTAGCTTTTTAAACCCGAAATACAAAATACGGCTGTTGTTTTATTTTGTAGCAACACCGGAAGTCGCTGAGGAAGAACAGTTTAGAGCTGGTCTGGACCGTGAACACATCTAGAATGGCTGTCCTTGAGCCCTTTTCCGATTTAATTCTCTTTAAGAGTGGAAAACCCACGCAGAAATCATGGAGTTCTCCATTGTTCTATAATGAGTGTCAGGAGGTTCTGCTGGAGAACAGTTTAAGAAGATCAATCGTGCTGATTTGGAGAGAGCTGTAATTTGTTCTGTTAACCACAGATGTTATTTTCAGTGCCATACTTTATTAACTGTAGAATGTTACGTTTCACTTTTGTGTGTTTTACAGACAGATCCGACATGTGGACGACAGTTTATGACAGGATACTGGTCATCTACTGGTGCCGCTGTTCCAGTTTAACTGACCATCAGGTTAACTGGTGATAGTTTCCGTCTCCAGATGTTTCGTCCTCAGATTCGTCCCGACCAGACCTGGCTATGTGTCAAATAAAAATACTAGATAATGAAGACCTGCCGAAAAACGTCGGCATCACTATTTAATAAAGTCTATATACATGTAAATATCATCTACAGACAATAAAAAAGAAATGTGCTGGCGAAATTTGAAAAAAAAAAAAACCATACATTTTTATGAACGGTGAGAGGAAACGATGTAATCCAGAGATAAAATTAGAGACCACAGTCTGACTCATCATGCCACCGATCAGTCCAATAAACATCTTCACAAGGATGTAAAAAGGAATACAAAAATATAACACAAACTACCTGCGTAGTTTAATCACTCAGACTACAGTACTGGAAGTATTCTAGTCTTCCTCTGCCACGTCTCTAAAAGTATCTTTTTGCCATTTCTAAACCAGCCAGAGTTTTTGGAAAGACACAACTCACACATATATTGTTTGTTTTGACCAGATCGGATCCCTTTACTTCCATTTTTATTTAATATTGTTAACGTACTCTGAAATGACGGTTAGGACGGAGGACTGAACGTGTTTTATTGTTTTCTGAGTGACTAGTTTTAACAACATGGTCTCAGTTTGTTCTGATGTATTTTATCAGATCCAGCTGATGTTGTTCTAATGTATTTTATCAGATCTAGCTGATGTTCTGCTGCGTGTTGTTCTGATGTATTTTATCAGATCCAGCTCATGTTCTGCTGCGTGTTGTTCTGATGTATTTTATCAGATCCAGCTGATGTTCTGCTGCTTGTTGTTCTGATGTATTTTATCAGATCCAGCTGATGTTCTGCTGCGTGTTGTTCTGATGTATTTTATCAGACCCAGCTGATGTTCTGCTGCATGTTGTTCTGATGGGAGGCTGCTGAGGGTCTGAGTGTTTCTGAGAACAAACCCGAGTTACAGTGGGTACGGAAAGTATTCAGACCCCTTTAAATTTGTCACTTTTTGTTTCATTGCAGCCATTTGCTAAAATCAAAAAAGTTCATTTTATTTCTCATTAATGTACACTCAGCACCCTATCTTGACAGAAAAAAACAGAAATGTAGAAATTTTTGCAAATTTATTAAAAAAGAAAAACTGAAATATCACAAGGTCATAAGTATTCAGACCCTTTACTGTGACACTCATATTTAACTCACCTGCGGTCCATTTCTTCTGATCCTCCTTGAGATGGTTCTACTTCTTCATTGGAGTCCAGCTGTGTTTAATTAAACTGATTGGACTTGATTAGGAAAGGCACACACCTGTCTATATAAGACCTTACAGCTCACAGTGCATGTCAGAGCAAATGAGAATCATGAGGTCGAAGGAACTGCCCAAGGAGCTCAGAGACAGAATTGTGGCAAGGCACAGATCTGGCCAAGGTTACAAAAGAATTTCTGCAGCACTCAAGGTTCCTAAGAGCACAGTGGCCTCCATAATCCTTAAATGGAAGAAGTTTGGGACGACCAGAACTCTTCCTAGACCTGGCCGTCCAGCCAAACTGAGCAATCGTGGGAGAAGAGCCTTGGTGAGAGAGGTAAAGAAGAACCCAAAGATCACCGTGGCTGAGCTCCAGAGATGCAGCAGGGAGATGGGAGAAAGTTCCACAAAGTCAACTATCACTGCAGCCCTCCACCAGTCGGGCCTTTATGGCAGAGTGGCCCGACGGAAGCCTCTCCTCAGTGCAAGACATATGAAAGCCTGCATAGAGTTTGCCAAAAAACACATGAAGGACTCCCAGACTATGAGAAATAAGATTCTCTGGTCTGATGAGACCAAGATTGAACTTTCTGGCGTTAATTCTAAGCGGTATGTGTGGAGAAAACCAGGCACTGCTCATCACCTGCCCAATACCATCCCAACAGTGAAACATGGTGGTGGCAGCATCATGCTATGGGGCTGTTTTTCAGCTGCAGGGACAGGACGACTGGTTGCAATTGAAGGAAAGATGAATGCAGTCAAGTACAGAGATATCCTGGAAGAAAACCTCTTCCAGAGTGCTCTGGACCTCAGACTGGGCCCAAGGTTCACCTTCCAACAAGACAATGACCCTAAGCACACAGCTAAAATAACAAAGGAGTGGCTTCGGAACAACTCTGTGACCATTCTTGACTGGCCCAGCCAGAGCCCTGACCTAAACCCAATTGAGCATCTCTGGAGAGATCTGAAAATGGCTGTCCACCAACGTTCACCATCCAACCTGACAGAACTGGAGAGGATCTGCAAGGAAGAATGGCAGAGGATCCCCAAATCCAGGTGTGAAAAACTTGTTGCATCATTCCCAAGAAGACTCATGGCTGTACTAGCTCAAAAGGGTGCTTCTACTCAATACTGAGCAAAGGGTCTGAATACTTATGACCGTGTGATATTTCAGTTTTTCTTTTTTAATAAATTTGCAAAAATTTCTACATTTCTGTTTTTTTCTGTCAAGATAGGGTGCTGAGTGTACATTAATGAGAAATAAAATGAACTTTTTTGATTTTAGCAAATGGCTGCAATGAAACAAAGAGTGAAAAATTTAAAGGGGTCTGAATACTTTCCGTACCCACTGTAAACCTGAAGTTCTGCTCTGGATCTGTTCCACTGAACTCAGACTAACACACAGCAGTGGACGTGCTTCTATGTTGTGGGTTTTCTTGGTGAGACATTAATTAGTTTTGTGGCTCGTTATTAACCAAGCAGCCTGTGTTAAGTTGTGATTATCCCCAGTTAACCTGGGCGTGTTTCCTGAACAATCACCAGGTGTTAAACACCTGACAGGATGACAAAGATCTGTTTGGATGAAGCGGGATGTTTATCGGACGGATCGGTGGCATGATGAGTCAGACTGTGGTCTCTAATTTTATCTCTGGATTCCATCGTTTCCTCTCACCGTTCATAAAAATATGTGTTTTCTGTTTGTTGTCTGCAGATGATATTTACATGGATACAGACTTTATTAAGTAGTGATGCCGACGTTTTTCAGCAGGTTTTCTTTATCTAGTATCTTTATTTCACACACAGTCAGGTGTGGTCAGGACGAATCTGAGGACGAAACATCTGGAGACGGAAACTATCAACAGTTCATCTGAAGAAACAAAAAGAAAAAACAAAACAAAACAAAAAAACTCCTACACTCATACATCATTCATTCCCTCACTCATTCTACCCTAGCCCAGAAATCTCAGGATCACTGTGTACATAGCAGTATATCAGTTCATGCAAACACATCTATGACATTTTGTACATTTCAACCAGACGAACAGGAAACAAAATACAAAAGAGATAAGGATACAATTCACTGCACAGCCAGAAATGAGAATTAGAGTATAGTTCTTATAATAAGCTCTCAATTTTTTTCATCAGGTTTGACCAACAGTTGATATTTTGTGCTTTAGCTGAATGTAATCGTGCTGTGGTAAGCTCTAGCTGTGCAATGTCCTTGTAAGAAGAAAGCCATTCCTTCATTGACAGTGTATGTGGGGTTTTCCGGTGGCAAGCTATCATCTTCTTGGCTGCTGTAAGCCCAGCCAACAGAAGACAGCTGTTATTTATTGTTAATTTCAGAGAAGAAATGTAAAAAGTAATAGCAGAGCTGGTGAACAAGGAACAGTTCTTTCCATTACATCAGATAATATACTTGAAATGTTCTTCCATAAACTTAACTTCCGGGCACTGCCAAACTAAATGAAAAAATGTACCACTGGTATTGCCTGGACAGAAATCACAAAATGGGTTATTTCTGAGTTTCATTAGATGAAGTCTTTGAGGTATAAAATAGGACCGATGGATAAATTCATAGTGAATCATCTGATGGTTCGGCTTTCTAAATGAAATGGTAATATTGGACCAAATAGATTGCCAGTTTAGTTCTGGGGGAACATCAGTATCACTTTTCCAGAGTCTGTTTAAAGGTACATGTTTATATGAAGCCTCAGCTATCAGTTTGTATAGGTCGGAGGCAATACCTTTGTTTTTATCTTAAGTACTCAGTTTGATATGGAAAGGATGATCTTCTAATTCAGAGTCGCATGGAACACCTTGAGCGTGCATTGCTGTGCGTAACTGTAAATAAAAGAAAAAGGAAGTGCCTGGAAGGTCAAAAGTTCTTTGTAATTCCTGGATTTCAAGGAGACCTTGTTTCCCTGTAATATCTTGAAGTGTTTACTCTCTTATCACTCCACTGGGGGAAGCAGATTGCTTTCCCATCTATGAGATTAAAATTCTGAAATATTGGAGACTGACGGAAAAATTTAGAATGTATTTTTGCAAATTGTTGGACTTTAAGCCACAAAGTGAAAAGGTGTGAAATAATTGGTCCGAAATCACGTTTCACTACCTTATGTGATATAGTGGAATATATCAGATGATGTAGGTTATATGGACATGTTAATTTCTCCTCAATAGGGCGCCATGAAACCAGACTATTTGGATTTAGCCAGACGACAAGTGATGATGAACTGGCGATAGTTGACGTCTCCAGATGTTTCGTCGCAGATTCATCTCGACCAGACCTGGTTGTGTGTGAAATAAAGATACTAGACAAAGAAGACCTCGCCGAAAAATGTCGGCATCACTACTTAATAAAGTCTATATTTATGTAAATATCATCTAGAGACAGTAAAAAGAAATGTGTTGGCCGAGATAAAAAAAAAAAACCACGTATTTTTCCAAGTACGGTGAGAGGATTTTTGATTTAAGGGATTTGATTTAATGACGCGCTCCTAATCCATCCAATTGGAGTACATATAAACAGAGCTATAAATATGGCATCACAATCATTTAGGTGTCCAACAGGAATATCTGTAGCTGTAACTTTCAGATTTGACTGACAGTCCACTCATGGCTCACTGTGTAGAATGAAAAAACTATTGTATGTTTTTACCAGATCGGTTCCCTTTTACTTCCACTTTTTTACACGAATCCGTGTATGGCTCGCTCATCTGTTTTTCCGTTTAAAAATAAAATGAGCAAAGAAAAAAAGCCGTTTTTTTGTTTTTTCGTTTAAAAATTTAATTTGAAAAACAAAAAATGGAGAAAGAAAAAAACGCTGCGTTTTTACCAATTTTAAGGTTTAAACAAAAAAGAAAAGCCTTTTCCCATTTGAAAGCTACTGACAGAACCGGAAATCAAAGCCAGAACCCGTGGCGACTTGACTTCACTTCTATGTCCCAAACTCTGCACCACATACTTTGAACAACGAAGACATGTTTGTCTTATTTACAGGGAGTAGACGCATCACACTGAGAGCTCATGATCTCAGTGTGAACAAAATCCCTTTAATGGTCCAAGGAAGTATTTTTAAGTCTTAAAATGTGAAGAACTCTAGCGATTCTGGCCTGTTCCAGTTTAACTGGTGATCAGGTTAACTGGTGATAGTTTCCGTCTCCAGATGTTTCGTGTGAAATAAAGATACTAGATAAAGAAAACTTCGCTGAAAAACGTTGGCATCACTACTTAATAAAGTCTGTATCATGTAAATATCACCTACAGACAGTAAAAAGAAATGTGGTGGCCTAAAAAATAACACGCATTTTTATGAACGTGAGGGAAATGATGGAATCCAGAGATAAAATTAGAGACCACA
The DNA here is from genome assembly GCF_022539595.1 of Amphiprion ocellaris. Lineage (NCBI taxonomy): Eukaryota > Metazoa > Chordata > Actinopteri > Pomacentridae > Amphiprion > Amphiprion ocellaris. Next base: position 27,923,401 of record NC_072768.1, read on the forward strand.
GTCTGACTCATCATTCCACCGATCAGTTCAACAAACATGCCGCTTCATCCACATAGATGACTATCATTCTGCCAGGTGTTTAACTCCTGGTGATTGTTCAGGAAACATGCCCAGGTAAACTGGGGATAGTCACAACTTAACACAGGCTGCCTGGTTAATAACGAGCCACAAAACTAATTATTGTCTCTCCAAGAAAACCCACAACATAGAAGCATGTCCTCTGCTGGGTGTTAGTCTGAGTTCAGTGGAACAGATCCAGAGCAGAACTTCAGGTTTAACTTGGGTTTGTTCTCAGAAACACTCAGACCCTCAGCACCCTCCCATCAGAACAACATGCAGCAGAACATTAGCTGGATCTGATAAAATACATTGGAACAAACTGAGACCACGTTGTCAAAACTAGTCACTCAGAAAACAATAAAAACATGTTCAGTCCTCCGTCCTTACCATCATTTCAGAGCACGTTAACCACTGACAATATTAAATAAAAATGGAAGTAAAGGGATCCGATCTGGTCAAAACAAACAATATATTTGTGAGTTGTGTCTTCCCAAAACCCCTGGCTGGTTTAGAAATGGCAAAAAGATACTTTTAAAGACGTCGCAGAGGAAGACTAGAATACGTCCAGTACTGTACAGTCTGAGTGATTATACTACGCAGGTAGTTTGTGTTATATTTTTGTAATCGTTTTTATATCCTTGTGAAGATGTTTATCGGACTGATCGGTGGCATGATGAGTCAGACTGTGGTCTCTAATTTTATCTCTGGATTCCATAGTTCCCTCTCACCATTCATAAAAATATGTTTTTTTAATTTCAGACAGCACATTTCTTTTGACTGTCTGTAGATATTTACATGGATATAGACTTTATTAAGTAGTGATGCCGACATTTTTCGGCGAGGTCTTCTTTTTCTAGTGTCTTTATTTCACACACAGCCAGGTCTGGTGGGGACAAATCTGCGACGAAAAATCTGGAGATGGACATTATCGCCAGTTAACCTGATCACCAGTTAAACTGGAACAGCTGTTTCCAAAGTGTCGCTGATTTCTGAGTGGGTTTTCCACATTCAAAGTAAGTAAAATTGACAAACAGCTCGAGTACAGCCGTTCAAGATGTGCCTAAACTGCTCTAAATTGTTCTTCCTTGGCAACTTCCGGTGTTGCAACAAAATAAAACAATAGCCGTATTTTGTATTTCGGGTTTAAAAAGCTACAGTAAAAATCCAACACTGTGGTTTTTCCATTATTTAAATAGTACATTTCTACATTTAGGTTTTAAAAACTGAAAAACCAAAAAACAACGAGGTTTATTGTTTTTTTTTTAGATTTTATTTTGAAACGGAAAAATGTATGAGTGAACCATACTCGGATTTTAACGGATTGTTAAATAATGCATTTCTACATTTAAGTTTTAAAAACTGAAAAACAACAAAAACCGCAGTTTATTGTTTTTTTAGATTTTATTTTGAAATGGAAAAACGAATGAGCGAACCATACACGGATTATACACGGATTATTTAGTCACTTTGCCCTTTTTCATATTATGCAAATGAGCTAAAATCATCATGGTGATCTGTATTGTTCATTTGTAGAGTATATTGAAATTTAAGGTAATAAATCTCATGTTGTGTTGGTACTACTGTGTTGTATAAGGCTACCTGGGAACATATTTTTGTGAAGCATTTGCACTTGATTTCTAAAACTCTGGAAGATTTTTAAAAGAACACTTTTTGCCTAACACGCTCTATGTGGTCTCTTCCTTCACTGTTCACCAAACACGCCTATGTGCTGATGTCACTCCTGTGTATCTTTATGAAGGCTGCAAACAGACTTTAGGTTCATTACCACCACCTACTGGGCTGGAGTGTTCATCAGTGTTACTGGTGTGCCAGAAATAAGGGAACTGAGAAGGATGCGATTAAATGCGTTATTTTTTTAAACGCGTTGTTTTTTTCTGTAATTAATTAATCGAAATTAACGCACTGAAGTCCCAGCCCTATTTTTATCAGTGTTATTAAGGTGCTTTGTGTCCTTGCCTTCCTTTTTGCCATTTGTTTCTTTTATTTATATTTTTTAATGGATACAGACAAAATGAATGCAATAGGTACTAGTTGCAGGTAATAAAAACAGTGAAACAGTTCATCTTATTCATCCAACTGGTTCACAGGTTGGTGTTAGCCTACCTGTTGGTAAAGAGAAGGAAGGCCTCAGGAACCACACATGTATGGAGATCTGAGAGGAGTTCCATTCCCATGGGACAGGCACAGCTAACAGCCTGCTGATGCCAGAAACAAAGATGACTGCATCCACCGTTATCCATCGCACAGCCATTTGTACCTGGATACATTAAAGACCAAAAAGTTCAAAGTATGAATATGTGTCTCATACAGCATTTTCATATTTGCTCGACATGTTCTACTGTTAAAAAATCACATGAAAAATCTGTGTCTTACCATATGTCTCTGTCACTTTAGTGGCTTTGAGCCCCATTAAATCGGGCAACTGATCAATAATGATCTCTCGTACAGCTGTAGCTTTATGGACTCTCTCAATGCTACGTCTCTGCCAGTCAGTCCAATAGATATAATCACCCAGTAGAGTAAAACCAAAGATATGAGGCAGCTTGTCCTCGAGCAGGGTCTGCCTGTTACTGCCATCCACACTGATCACCTGAGACAGGGGTGGAAAAAGACAAAAAGTGAACAGGGAAACTTTTATAGCTTTTGTAAAGCTAAAGTGTAAAAAAAAAAAAAAAAAAAAAAAAAAAAAAAAAAGTCATCCTTAAAATCTTCATGGCAAAAGAAACTGTCAGTCAGAGAACAGAACATATTATTTTGTTAGATTTCATAACTGTATTGGCATTGTTGGTAATACTTTTAATGTAAGAAAACAGTTGAGGCCCTTTGAAAGACTGCCTATTAAAATTGACAATTTGTTGTCAATTTTATAACTTTGGTATTTAAGACACACAGTCACATTGTGAAAGTAAGTACAAATTTATCACACATTCAAATCCAAAAAATTGGTCACCCAGCAAATCAGCCAAAGGGAAGTTACTGATTATATCGCAGGATATGCAAGTCACTCTTCAAGTGTTGTTGCCAAAGCACTGCATCTACATCAGAAAGACATTGCACAAATTTGACATGCATAAGAGGCATGTCAGTAAAAAGCTTTTACTATCCAAAAAGAAGGTTAGAACAAAACTACAGTTTGCCATTGAACATACATTATATATATAATCAAAAAGTGGCCATGTAAAATAATGTGCTCTGGAAAAATGAATCAAAGATAGACTTGTCTGGCCATAGTAACAGCAGACATGTTTGGTGCAGACCAAAAACAGCTTTTCACGAGAAGAACCTTTGACCAACTGTGAAGCAAGGTGAAGGAAATATTATGATCTGGCGTGCTTGACTGCTTTGGGGACTAGGTACCTTTCAATCACTGATTCAACTATGAATTCTGCATCATTTAAAAGAATACTTAAAGATAATGTGACACCACTGAAAGTTTAAGTCGCACTTGAAGTGGACCTTTTGAAAGTATAATGAAACACACTAGGAAAGCCACCAAAGAATGGCTTAGAATAAAGAATTGGAGTGACATTTTTTCCACAGAAGTACAATAAAACATTTCATATCTGATATTTTTGTTAAATAATTGACAGAAATATCTAAATTTCCTTGTGGTTTTGTTTACAGCATATCAGCTGTAGGCACAGTAACAAAAAAAGAAACAAATGTTTGTCGAAGTGAAAACACTGAAAATCATGAAAATCCAATAAATGCATTTTAAAAGATGTCTCTCACATGTTACACTATGCTGTCTTCTATTGATTTTCTGGTTCTTGTGTTCCTTAGCATGGTGCTAAACGATTCAAGGCGGTAAGAAATGGAGAGACAGAACTGTCGGCCAGAAATTTCTGTCCTCATACAAAGATGAGAAAATCACAGGACAACACATAACATGAAAACATAACAATAAAATACACATATTAATCAGGGATTTCTCTGCTCTACATATGTTTGAGTGTGTGTGTAAGTATGTATACACATACTTACACACACATAGAGCATATCAGTTACAAGGAATCTATTATTAGGCAGCTTAAAAATGACACAGGCAGTCTTGTCAACAAATCCCCCGCAATTGTAGCGGACATGGCTTGGCTTCTTTGAAATGCCAAGAGAAGAGGCCAAATCAGATAAGAAACCCTTTCTTTTTGGATGTTTATTTAGAACCACATAAAGCTGCCACCTCTGTTGCCATTCTGTCCATTGTCCAGATGGACAGAATGGGGAACCTTCTCTTTCTCAGGGAAGGGACTCCATTAGTGGCACGAGATGAATTACAGCAGGACTCTGTGATTCCCCCACACCATCCACAGTTTCTGGAGAAAACTGGGTTACATTAATTTCTTTTGCAGCAAAGTGTGAATCTCAGACCTCCTGCAGAGGGGGGCAAGCTTCACCCAGAACATTAACACCTTGGAAGAACAACTGGAAAGAGACAATGACTCTCATACAGTGATGAATGTTTTTGATCAACACCTCATTTCATGTCTGATTTTTCTCCTAGGAATGCCAGTTCCTGCCTGCAGAGAGGCCATCTGATAAGAAGCCATAAAAAACTTTACCACCTGTGAAAGCCTGGTTTGAGTGTCACAGTTTTACACTGAAACATACATGGACTCAAATAACTGTTTCTGATATGTATTTTGTGTTTTCATGCCTACCAAAGTTACAGTAAGGAGTTCCTCTATCACATATCCAAAATTCACATCTGTAGGTGACATGGGGAAGAAGTTAATGTTTTAATGAAATAATCAGTTTTCTTGCATGGACCCACAATGCCCCCCAGCGACGACGGAGGACACGACAATGTCGGAATGAATTTCTTAATAACCAGTGTATTTTCTCCAATTAAGAGTGTAAAATGTGAAATTGGTATCATTCATAATCGTACACACGAAAGGCAACACATATCCTCACAGTGACATATATTTTTTAATATCTAAAGCACATTTGATATATAGTTTGAATGTATAAGATAAGGGCTGCACAGTGGCGTAGTGGTTAGCACTTTCGCCTTGCAGCAAGAAGGTCCCTGGTTCACGTCCCGGCTTTCCCGGGATCTTTCTGCATGGAGTTTGCATGTTCTCCCTGTGCATGCGTGGGTTCTCTCCGGGTACTCCGGCTTCCTCCCACAGTCCAAAAATATGCTGAGGTTAATTGATTATTCTAAATTGCCGTAGGTGTGAATGTGTGAGTGCTTATTTGTCTATATATGTAGCCCTGCGACAGACTGGCGACCTGTCTAGGGTGTCCCCTGCCTTCGCCCGAGTCAGCTGGGATAGGCTCCAGCACCCCCCGCGACCCTAGTGAGGATTAAGCGGTGTATAGATAATGGATGGATGGATGGATGTATAAGATAACTCACATATTTGTTAAAATGTATAACCTTGATTGTTGCTTATGTTCTATTGATGAATCATGGTGAGAGACGGACGCGCATCCTTACGCCGCTGCTCTCCGTTCTTTTAGACACGTGTCGTTTTCTTTAACTTTTACTCTGAAATTGTACTTTGCCTCGGCGTTCTTTTTGTTAGCTCATTCTAGTCGTTTTTCATTTTTGCGACGTATTTTAGACACTGCTCAACTTCAATACAAGCCTGAGCTTACACGTTTTAATCTGTTTTGATAATAAGAAATAATTGGAATCAAATTTTTCTTTTTTTCTAAATTTCACCGCGGCTCGGGTCTCAAGTTTCAACATCCTTCTTTATTACTTGGCTAATGCCGACTGAAAACAGGACGAGAGCCATCTTTCAACAAGTTATTTTTCATCAACCCCTGGAAGAAGCGCAGGCAGAGCGCTGAACATCGGCTCAACTCGTCACCTGTGGGCCAACACCTCAGACATCGGCGGAAACCCCCGACCCACAAGCTCCATCTTCAGGACTCGACTCATTGCCTAGCGACCACACGACGCTGGAGACAGACCGTTCAAGCTTCGTGAGGACATCATCGGCTTTCCACTACGTCCCAGACAAACTGAGACTTTAAACAGCGCTACTAAAAGTAAGAATCGCTAAGTTCTTGCTGTTCCTGATCTTGGGTTGATGTCAGTAATAACTTCATTATCTAAATCTAGTCACCTTTTAACGTATTGACCATAGTCCAAATTACCGGTTCATTGTGTTAGATCGTCCGCTAATTACCGTCCTTCACCATGACCCTCCTCTTTAATATGTTAATCTGATTCTCTCTCTCTCTCTCTCTCTCTCACACACACACACACACACACACACACACACACACACACACACACACACACACACACACACACACACACACACACACACACACACACGCACACACACACGCACGTGCACACACACGTTCTGTTTCTCACTGTGTGTAGCTCACTGTATTGTCGATACTATAGTAGAATAGTTAATAAATATTTTCATTTAGACCAATTCACGGTTTCGTGCATCTGTGTGGGAACTGAAGTCAATTTAATCAGAATCTAGACTTTCAGATATCAGACTGATCAACTGTATTTTAATCAGTCTCGAGATTTTGCTTAAATTAATAATTTCCTCAGACAAACTGAGTTGGTGCCCCTTTTGTTAACGGGTGCAAACGTTACACTACACAATGTATGTGTGTGCATGCGTGCGTGCATGTGTTTCTATAGTCAGAAACTCAGAGCTACAATAGAGAAGGCTGCAATTAGAACTTGTGCCCAGCCCTCCTCCTTACTGCCTGTGCTATTATTAGACTGGCATCAACTTAAATAGACACACTTCAATGTTAGACACACTACAGTCATCTGCTGCCTGCATAAGCGTGTTGGTCTATGTATGCCTGTCATACACTGCCTGATGTTCTTCAATGTGCCATGTGAGATATTTCATAAATAGTGGGAATACTGTTGGACAGTTTGCTAGACACTATGTGCATGACAAACAGATACAGTAAAACTGAATGCTTGGAAGTAGTTATATTGTGGAGTGTACAGCAAGCCTTAAGGTAGTAGGATCTATTGATATGAGTGAAACAAAAGCGATGATAACAGACCTTTGTCGAAGTTAAAGGTCCCATATGGTGGAAATAGGTTTTGATTGTGTTTTGTGTAAACTTGGAAATGGGAAATAAAAGTTGCAAGAATATAAAAACACTTCCTCCTGCCATTCAGCTTATCATGCTATAACTATATGACCTCCCACCTTTACAGATTAGTCAAAATTTTGTTCCATTTCTATGTAGAAACTAAAGAAGCAATGGTTGTCCAGCTAAAAATGTGCATAATCCTATGTAATCTCCGCTTCAGCAGCTGCAAGAGGGTTCACATGCACACAAGACTTCATGCACTCCCAGCATCTGAGAAACTGAAGGCTTTCTGGATTGCTTTTATATGCAGATGGAAAAGTCATCACAACAATCGCAAAATAAGTAAGCACTAGCAGGCTAACATGAAGGATTTTCTTGCATAGTTTCATCTGACCACAGACCACAGGCTATTTATATACTTCTATATATTCAGAAACTCCATATTTCCAGGCCCAGGAGAATGTGCATGGAATGGAAAAACTGGTACTATTTTACTGTAATAAAATACAGTACTTTTCATAGTACTACTCGTACTATGTTCATATAATTAAACATAGTATGAGTTATACCTACATTGGTAAAACCATAATTGCACGAGGTTCAGCATAGCATAATACACTGAAAGAGAAAGCTCAATGAACTGTATTATGATGCTTGGACAACATACATGAAAGCTTATCAAAAATGTTGCAACTTTGAAAGCCTCTTTAATAAAAATAAATGAAATGTACTTTAAATGAAATGAGAAACAAAGAAAGGAGAGGGGAAACCCATGGATCCTAACAAACACTTCATTCTCTCTCTCTCTCTTTCTCTCTCTCTCTCTCTCTCTCTCTCTCACACACAGGATATTGTCAATCGGGGGTTAAAACTCCATAAATTTTCTGTTTGACAAAAACACTAGAAAACCTATTTATGCCTTGAAATTAGCGCTAAACACAAATAAATATACGCTAATGTCCAACGGGTACAGAAGGCATGGCCAAGGGTTCAAATTAGAATTGGAAATGCTCCACTGGCAATGGATTTCAGACTACCTTCACACAACCTACAGTCAAGTCCATAAATATTGTGACTTTGACACAATTTTCAGCATTTTGTACAGCACCACAATGGATTTAAAATGAAACACTCAAGATATGCTTTAAGTGCAGGCTTCATCAATAAATATAAGAGAACCAGTTCCATTGGCAGCCATACATGCCCACACCATTACACTACCACCACCATGCTTCATTGATGAGCTGGTATGCTTTCGATCTTGAGTTCCTTCCCCTCTACATACTCTTCTCTCTCCATCATTCCAGTACAAGTTGATCTTTGTCTGATCTGTCCATAGGATGTTGTTCCATTTAGATGTTCTTTTTCAAACTCAAATCTGGCCTTCCTGTTTTTGAGGCTCAACAACGGTTTACACCTTGTGGTGAACCCTCTGTATTCACCTTGGTGAAGTCTTCTCTCAATTGGTGACTTTGTATGCCTACCTCCTGGAGAGTGTTCTTGATCTGGCCAACTGTTGCGAAGGGGTTTTTCTTGACCAGGGAAAGGATTCTTCAGTCATTGACCACACTTGTTTTCCATGGTCTTCCAGGTCTTTTGGCAATGCTGAACTCACCAGTGCATTCTTTCTTTTTAGACTTAGACTTTATTAATCCCCAAAGGGAAATTCTGTCTTTTCAAAAATGTACCAAACAGTTGATTTGTTCACACCTAATATTTTTGTGATGTCTCTGATGGGTTTGTTTGGATTTTTCAGCCCAATGATGGCTTGCTTCATTGATAGTGACAGCTCTTTGGATTTTGCAATATTGCAAGTTGATCACATTTGAAACTAACAAGAAAAAAAAATTATGGTAGTCAATAACAATTGCTTTTTTAGATCAAGCAGAGGGGAAAAAAAATATGGAATCACTCAATTCTGAGGAAAAAATTATGGAATCACCCTGTAAATTTCCATTTCCAAAACTAACACTTGCATCAGATTAAATCTACCCATTAGTCTGCAGTTAAAAAGGAGTGCTCACGCCTTGGAGAGCTGTTGCACCAAGTGGATTGACATGAGTCTTGGCTCCAACACGAGAGATGTCAATTGAAACAAAGGAGAGGATTATCAAACTTCTTAAAGAAGGTAAATCATCATGAAATGTTGCAAAATATGTTGGTTGTTCACAATCAGCTATGTCTAAAATCTGGAGCCACTACAAACAACATGGAAAGGTTATAAAAGGCAAGCAAGGAAGATATCAAAGCGTCAAGACAGAAAACTTAAAACAATATGTTTTGAAAACAGAAAATGCACAGCACAACAAATCAGGAACGAATGGGCGGAAACTGGAGTCAATGTCTATGACCAAACTGTAAGAAAGAAAATGGGATTTACATACAGAAAAGCTAAACAAAAGCCATCATTAACACCTAAACAGAAAAAACAAGGTTACAATGGGTTAAGGGAGAAGCAATCGTGAACTGTGGATGAGTGGATGAAAGTCATATTCAGTGATAAATCGCAAATCTGCATTGGGTAAGGTGATGATGCTGGAACTTTTGTTTGGTGCCGTTCCAATGAGATTTATGAAGACGACTGCCTGAAGAAAAAATGCTAATTTCCACAGTCATTGATGATATGGGGTTGCATGTCAGGGAAAGGGGAGATGGGGAGATGGCTGTCTTTACATCTTCAATAAATGCACAAGTTTGCATTGACATTTTGGACACTTTTCCTATTCCATCAGTTGAAAGGATGTTTGGGGATAATGACATCATTTTTCAAAATGATAATGCATCTTGCCATGGAGCAAAAACTGTGAAAATTTTCCTTTAAGAAAGACACATAAGGTCAATGTCATGGCCTGCAAATAGTCCAGATCTCAAACCAATTGAAAATTTGTAGTGGAAATTGAAGAAAATGGCCCATGAGCCCAAGACTCCAACCTGCAAAGCTGATCTGGCAACAGCAATTAGAGAAAGTTGGAGCCAGATTGATGAAGAGTACTGTTTGTCACTCGTTAAGTCCATGCCTCAGAGACCGCAAGCTGTTAAAAAAGCCAGAGGTAGTGCAACAAAGTACTACTGGTGTGTTGTAGGGTTTTTTTGTTTGTTTTTCATGATTTCATATTTTTTCCTCAGAATTGAGTGATTCCACAATTTTTTCCTCAGAATTGAGTGACTCCATATTATTTTCCCTCTGCTTGATCTAAAAAAGCAATTGTTATGGACTACCACAATTTTTTTCTTGATTTCTTTTAGTGTTTCTTAAAGCCAGAAAGTTGCCATTTTAAATGACTTTAATTTCGTGGCATGTCTGTGATCTGCTTTTTTTTTCTACAAAATTAAACAACTGAATGAACATCCTCCAAGACTGGTGATTCCATAATTTTTGCCAAGGGTTGTAGACCTTTTGTCTGTTCCTTGCAAATTAAATAATGAGGGAATAACATACACCTGGCCATGGAAAAGCTGAGCAGCCAACTATCCAATTACTTTTGGTCTCTTAAAAAGGTGGAGGGCACATATAAAAAGCTGTAAAATAGTTGTAATACCTACACCATTCACCTGATTTGGATGTAAATACACTCATATTTAAGCTGAAAGTTTGCACTTGAAGCACATCCTGATAGTTTCATTTCAAATCCATTGTGGTGGTGTACAGAACATAAATGCTAAAAGTTATGTCTATGTAAAAATATTTATGGACCTGACTGCATGCTTAACTGTACCACAGACTGTAGTCATCAAATAATGAAGCTCTCCAAGTTGTGAGTTGGAGACTGTATATAAGACTATGGTCTTATATACAGTCGTGAACAAAAGTTTACATACGCTTGTAAAGATTGCATATATCATGGCAGTTCCCTCTCCCTCGTCCTCACCCTCCTTTCTCTTTTCCTCGTGTGGGTGTGAGCAGGTGTGTGTGGAATGTTTGTAGGTCAAGAAGCTCATTGGATAATTACCTGATCATGGACACCTGCGGTGGGGAGTGGCTCACCTGCAACTCATCACCCTCTCTCAAAATAAGCTGAGCTTGGACTATCACTCAACGCTGGACTGTTGAACTACTCTAATCAATCAGGCCAATATTCAGTTGTTGTTGTTTCTGCCTTGTTCTAACCTGCCTTTACCTCTGCTACAGCCTCCGCCACCCCCTACCTGCTCCCCTGCCTCTGTGCCAATTCAAACCAGTTCCACCTGCAACCTGCCTCCTCTCGGATTCCCAACTACCTCCACACCTGCAAACCAGACTGTCATGCCACAAACCTCCTCCACCTGCATTCCCTCTACCACTCTCTCTATCTCAGGTTGTCAGCTAAGTGTAGCTTGATACTGTATTGGGTAGTTTTGCTCTATAGCGCTGGTGTTTGCATTGTGCTTTTGTTTACTGTTGCGTGCTTACTTCATGCAATTATTAGTGTAGCGTCTCTGAAGTGTTGGCATCTAGTGCTCGGTGTAATCTGTTTGCATTTTGGTACCATGCTGTTTAGCGGGTTTCCTGTCTCCTGGTTTCCTTAATCCTTTCTAGTTTGGTTACCGAGCCCTGGTTAGCTCTGCTCCTCAGTTATCTGTCTCTATTAGAATCCGCAGTTTAGTGTTTCTTTAGTCCTGTTAGGGTTCCTGTAGTCATTTCTGCTTCTTGGAATTCCTTGCAGTTTAGTTGCGTCAGTCCCTTGTGTCGTTCTGGATTGTTTGTATGACTTTTCTGTAAAATACTTTCACTGTATCCACCCTGCTGTGTCTTTGCTGTCTGCACCTGAGTCTCTGAACACCCCATGATATTATCTTTGCCACATAAAATAAGCAATCGTTTTGGCTCTTTCACAGGTCCCTCCTACCTGAACTCCCTCATTCAGGTCTACAGTCCTTCCTGCTGACTACAATTGGCCAACAAAAGGCGCCTGATGCAACCCAGGGCCGGTCGATAGCTACACTCTTCTCTGTGGCTCCCTGGTGGTCGAATGAGTTGCCAAACTCTGATTTGCAGAGTTCCTCTCAGTCTTTAAGAAAAGACAAAAAACCCAAGTTTTCACTTTATCGACTGCAAAAAAAATTCTGTTATGTTAGCACTGCCTTTTAGCACAACGGTCCTACTGTCACACTTGAATTTGTTTTATGTCACTTATCCAGGTTGTCTTCTCCTGACTAAATCCTTGCATGTGTTGTATCTACTCTCAGATGTACATCGCTCTGGATAAGTGCCTGCTAAATGAAATTGGAACTCAATTTTTGGAAAATGGATACCAGAAATACTGGAGATCAACAGCGGAATTGTTCTGGGGAGAGCACAATGGCTCAGACCGATGAGGGATGCTAACTCCCCACCAAGAACGCTAATAATATAGTTCCTCAACCACAGGGAAAAACTAAACGTAACCTATGCTGCCCAGGCGAAGAAAGATATTAAATGCAAGTACCAGCAAATGAGATTCTACTCTGATCTGTCTGTGGAGATTCACAAGCAGCAGAAAGAATACGACCTAGTTTGACGGGAGCTGCGGTGCCTGAATGTTCGACATGGACTGACTGATCCAGCGAGACTCCTGGTAGCATATGAAGAGTGAACCAGAACCTTCAACACTCTGGCGGAGGCTCAAGACTTCATCGACAAGATAAGCACGGGATAACTAATAAACTACAGCAGGTATGGTTAAAAGAAAAAAAGAGGGACTTCAATATTAATAATGATGAACAGCCCTAAAGGGGAAAGGGTAAGAACATCTAATAGAAAATTAAATGTAAAACAGACAAGAAGAAAATATCAGCTATGGATACTGTTAAAAAACCTGGATCAGCTTGACAGATTTCTTTTCTTCAGGTTTATATCTACTTCTCTTTTTTTTTAAGAGAGTGTATTTAATAGTTGCCACCCCAGAATTGTTCAAGTAATCCTATTAAAATGTCTTTGGGGATAACATAGGTTGCACATTGCAGACTAGTGTTTATTTCTGAAACATAAGGCGCAGCAGTGCATTATCTGCTGTTTATTTTTGAGGAGAGGTGACAGACTGATCCTCACAGAGTATATGGAGTAGCCACTGGCGGTAGAATTTGCCGTAGGGGGAGTCTTGCATAAGTAGGAAGAAAGGGATTGTTTTCACACAAGTTCAGTGAAGTGGATGAAGGTTGTTGCATCCAGTTTTGTCAGACTCCCTAAAACAGTAAAGTCAGTGTCAGATAGTGACTGTACTTTATTAGTTATGTCTCAAAGAGTCAAGCTTAACCTCATATCTTGGAACTGCAGCGGTTTGCACAAACTTTGCACAAAATTAAACAGGTTATGGAAAAACTTCAAGATTTGGATTCGAAGATCATATTCCTACAATGTGTAGTGTATAGATACTAAGTTGGCGAAGGACCCACCTGGATGTCACTTTCAGCACAGGTGGCTACAGGACCAGGACTTAATAGACAGTTTGGGAAAACACATAGATGAGTTCTTTGAAATTAATACAGCATAAATTTCTGCATGTATTAAGTGGGGTGCATTTAAGACTTTTCTTAGGGGACATATAATAAACTACACTGGCTCTAACTAAAAAAGTACAAAAAAGGCAACATTTGGTGGATACAATTAGAAACCCCCAAGAAAAAGTTTAGCAGAAAAGTGACCCAAAAACAGAAAAAGAACTACTACTTTTGAGAGTGGAGTATGACAGGCTAACAGCCTGAGAAGCCACAAGTCTCTTAAAACTCATTCTATGAACAAAGTGATAAAGCAGGTAATCTACTGGTATGTCAAATACAACTGGAAATAAAAACCTCTGCAACACCAATTATAAACAATGGTACTATAACAGACCTCAAAACAGACCTTAAAAACCTGAACAAATTCTTAGATGGTTTAACTATACTGTCCATCTCACAAAAATTCAAAAGGGAACTTGGTTTAGAAAGTACCACATAAGAAATTGAAAGTGCTATTGACTGTATGACACCTGGAAAAAGGGCAGATGGTGTTCCAATGGATTTGTATAAAAAAATTAAAAGAAAACTGCTAATGCCACTGCTGGAAATGTTTCTTGAGATGCCTTCTATGAATGGAGCTCTAATTATATTACTCCCAAAACCAGGGAAACCCCATAACAAGTGTGAGAATATGAGGCCAAAAAGCTTGTTGAACTCAGACCTTAAAACGGGTACAAAATTTAATGCCAGAAATTACTGCTAGAGACCAGAATGGATTTACAACTGGAAAGCAGGGTTTCTATAATGTCAGAAGAGTACTAAATATTATTAATGTCCTTTGATAGTGTTATGGTGGGTGTTGGAACCCAGGGCACACCCAGAACCAGACACAAGAGCACAAGCAGTGGGATTAAACTACAGGGGCAGGCAAGCTCAGGGAATCCGGGGTCCCGGCAAGATAAGCTGGAGCTGCCGAAGGCTAGGGGTAAATGCTGGAGTGTGGCTGGCAGCAGGCACAGGTTGGCTGCAAACAGGATCAGGGGGGCGAGTGTATCGCTGATGCAAGGCAGTCAGGCAGCTGTGGCAAGGCAGGTCAGAGACAGCTCAGCGACCGGCAGGAAAACAGGGTTTCATTGTATATGATCTGGTGGTGTGTGAAAAAAATTAATCAAGACTATATGGAGCAAGGTGAATGTGGGCAGGTGAGCCGATCCCTGCAGTTGTCTCCAATCCCTGCAATCAGGCTGACTGCATACAGGGCAGGGAATGACAGAGAGGGAGAGTGAGAGCAAGAAAGGCTGAGCGAGAGGGAGAGAAAGAGTGAGAGAGAGCTAGTGAGAGAAAGAGGTAGAGAGGGGGCTATGCAGGGCTGAGGCTGGGGTCCTTACAGATAGGGTTGAGTGGCCATATCTGTTTGATATTTTGGAAAGGTTTGGGTTTGGAGAGAGTTTTACAAAGTGGGTTCATCTGAATCTAAAATTCCAGCAGCAGAAATCTTGACAAACAGAAGCATTTCACGACCTTTTGACATCAAAAGAGGCTGTCATCAGGACACAAGCTGCTACTATATACTGGTGACATAATTTTGTTTATCACAAAACTGAATGAATCAATTCAAGCTCTGCTACAGAATATTTGGTGATATTTCAGGCTATGCACTAAACAAATCTGCAACACTAGTCCTTTATGAATAGGAAAGAAGTAACCCCACTTCAGAGGTTCTTCAGTTTAATGTAGCAGAAGAAATCAGATACTTGGGGATACAAATTGTGCCAAAGATGGACAATTCTGTTAATGCCAACTATGGACCACTAATTGAAGAAATTGTAGATTCAGGTAATTGATGGATGTCTCTGCCTGTTTCAGTAACAGGTAGAATTAGTATTTTAAAAAATGAAGCTATTTTATTTTTTCAGAACATTCCCCTTCCAACACCATCAGATTTATTTTTGAAGATTAAAAAATGATTTGTTTGATTCATTTGGAGCAATAGCAAAGTAAGGCTCTGTTTGTCTGTTATATTTGCCATTTGATCGTGGAGGGTTAAAATGTCCACAGTTATTGTTGTATTACTGGGCTGCACCAGCTGAGATTCTTTATGTTCTACTTCTCAACGAAGGACACTCCTTATTGGACAGAAATGGAAATTCTGAGTCTAAGACTCCCTCTTCACATGTAGAGTCATGGACAAAAGTATTGGCACCCCTGGAATTTTTCCATAAAATACACCATTTTTCCCAGAAATTGTTGCAATTACAAATTGTTGTTTTTTTCAAGTTTTTGCTATACACGTGTTTATTTCCTTGATGTGCATTGAAAAAACACAAAAAAGCAGAAGAAAAAAGCCAGAATTGACATAATTTTACACAAAACTCAAAAAAGGGGCCGGACAAAATTGTTGGCACCCTCAACTGAATATTTGGTTACACACCCTTTGGAAGAAATAACTGATACGAATTGCTTCCGATAACCATCAACACGCTTCTTACACCTCTCAAACTGATTTTTTTGGACCACTCTTCTTTTGCAAACTGCTCCAGGTCTCTCAGATTTGAAAGGTGCCTTCTTGCAACAGCAATTTTGAGATCTCTCCATAGGTGTTTGATGGAATTTAGATCCGGACTCATTGCTGGCCACTTCAGAACGCTGAAGTGGCCAGCATTCTGACGCAGACCCAGCTTTCTGACACTAGGCAGTACATTGTGGCCCAGAATATTTTGATAGTCTCCAAATTTTATGATTCCTGACACACCGTCAAGGCAACTAGTGCCAGAGACAGCAAAGCAACCCCAAAACATCTTTGAACCTCCACCATGTTTGACTGTAGGTACTGTGTTCTTTTCTTTGTAGGCCTCATTCTGTTTGCTGTAAAGAGTAGAAAGCACGTGCTTTTCCAAAAAGCTCTACCTTACTCTCATCTGTCCACAAAACATTCTCCCAGAAGGTTTGAGGCTTACTCAGGTACATTTTTGCAAACTTCAGTCTGGCTGTTTTATTTCTCTTTGTAAGCAGTGGGATTCTCCTCAGTCTCCTGCCATAGCACTTCTTCTCATTCAGATGGCGACGTATGGTCCGAGCTGACACTTATGCACCCTGAGTCTGCAGGACAGCCTGAATTTGTGTGGAAGTTGACTGAGGATGTTTATCCACCATTCGAATTATCTTGTGTTGCATTCTTTCGTCAATTTTTCTCTACTGTCCCCATCCAGGGAGATTAGCCACAGTTCCATGGGTTATAAACTTCTTGATTATATTACGCACAGTGGACAAAGGAACTTCAAGATCTCTGGAGATGGTCTTGTAAACCTTGAGATGTTCATATTTTTCCACAATTTTGCTTCTGAAGTCCTCAGACACTTCTCGTCTCTTCTTTCTCTTCTCCATATTTGGTGTGACACATGTAGGCACACAACACAAAGCTTGAGTCAATTTTTATACATTCTAACTGGCTTCAGGTGTGATTTCTGTATTGCCAGCACCTGTTGCTTGCCACAGGTAAGTTTAAACAAGTATCACATGCTTGAATAAAATGATTTACCCACAGTTTTAAAAGGGTGCCAACAATTTTGTCTGGCCCATTGAGTTTTGTGTAAAATTGTCAATTTTGTTTTTTTCTTCTGTTTTTTTGTGTTTTTCACATTTTCACGTTTTGCACATCAAGGAAATAAACACGTGTATACCAAAAACATTTGTAATTGCAACAATTTCTGGGAGAAACGATGTATTTTCTGGAAAAATTCCAGGGCAGGGGTGTCAATACTTTTGTCCATGACTGTACCTGTACTCTGACACAGTGAACAATCTACAGACCAGCAACCCAATTATTAGACATGTGATTAAAATCTGGTATTATGTAAGAAAATATCTAAAAGGACCAGACTCCTTGTCATAATACAGCCTAATATGAGGAAACCAGTTTTTCACACAAAGAATCGTTGATGCTGCATTTAAAATCTGGGCTTCTAAAGGTCTTGAAAAAATCCAAGATCTCTATCTATCAAATATTATGATGTCTTTTGAACAACTGAAGTATAAGTTTAATTTAAACAGAAAACACTTTTTAAAATTCTTACAATTTACAAGCGTTGTAACAGCAAATCAAAACAATATACTTTCCCCAACCCCCACAGTCACTTGTTTAAACATTGACAACACTAGAAAAGCACTCAGAGAGCGCAGTACTCCGCCAAGGCTGCTCAGTTGATGTATCATTTCCGACGGATGAAATCTTTAACTAAAAATGATCTTGCGCTGAGCACAGGTGTGTTTTATGCATGTGCACGTTATGTATGGATACCAAATTGCATGTAAATTACGCTTACAAAGGTCTGTTGATCAGTTGATCACTTTTGGCAAGCCTTTGTTTTGCTACTGTTAAAATAACCGTTCCCTCCATGCTTGTATTTTGAAGACGTATTTTTAGTGTTGCAGGCTTTTATTTTGTCACCATTCCAGTGGCACAGGAAGTGGTTATGTAAGAAACGGTTGCTTGACATGACGAAGACGCTGCCGAAAAGTCTGAAAATTCACATAAAGATGAAAGAAAACAGTTACACGCTGTTGCTGTCTAACAAAGGATGTGTGTAAACTTAGAAGAACCTAGCGGGGACAAGGTCTTATGGTGAAGAAATGAGTGAAGGACAGAAAGGTGAATTTGTGTTCAAAATAAGGCCGACGGCTGAACTTAACGTGTGTGGCTGGGGTTTGCTACATTGTGTGACCTAAATATGTAGCGGGCGGCAGGAATTGATGGGACTCAGAAACACCCCACAGTTTAATCAATTATTTCTTGTATGATTTCCAACTGATAATCATTTTGTAGTAGGATCGCAATCATGTGATCGTCGGTAGCTGACATGGTGTTCACGTGGGTTACAGTGACACTGTGCTGGCTGGCTGCTAGATCTGGCAATGGGAAATGCTTAACAAATCCGTGGATTCAGATTATAAGCCACATCACTGCCAAAATCTAATCAGTTGCTCCTTGTGTCATTTCTGACCTTCCCTGAAAATTTCATCCAAATCCATTAGTCCGACAGACAGATTCACAGATTCACAGACAAACGTACGCCAATCATCACATAACTCCACCGTTACTTGGCGGAGTAAAAAGCAGTAAACGTACAACAGAAAACCCATTAAGTGGCCACAGAGTGAAACGTAAGTCATGCGCTTTCACCGAAGGGGGAGTCAGATTTTGCCGGGGAGTAGGAAAATACTACAACACCTGCACAGCGTCGCTATAACCATGGCATGAACACTGTGTGATTTACCTGCTGACGACCACATGATTGCGATCCTACTACAAAATGACTGTGATTTATCAGTTGGAAATCATACAAGGAACAAACGATTAAACTGTGGGGTGTTTCTGAGTACAAAAATACATAAATAAAAAACAAAAGAAAGGTAAAATTTTGCTCATTATTTTATGTTAAATCAAATTAAAGAATGATCGTACCTTTCCAAGTACACAAATTAGAGTTATGCCCAGGACTTCGTGGTTCTTTGCATTCCACCACACACTCTGACCGGTTAAACTAACAGAGTTTAACTATGTTCCCAGTGCAGCGAATATAGTAAAATACAATAAACAGGAACAAACATTCCAACTTCTGTAGCTATGAACTAAGGTTTTTTTTCCCCACAATGTACATATCAGATAAAAATAAGACCTAATTGGTTTTATGTACTCTATCCAGTTTTCCCAGATTCTTTTAAGTCTTTCCACCTCCAGTCTCATAAAGAAAGTTACCTTTTCCATCACATATATATTGTGTATTACCTCAACCCAGTCCTCAACCCTAGGTACCTCATTCTTCATCCATTTTCTGGTAATTGATTTTTTGCTTGCAATCAGCATTATTCTATAAATATGTTTGTCACCCCATCTTGTAAAATTTATATCCAGTTTCCCCAGGTATAGTACCTCAAATGTATATGGAAGGTCTACCTTCAGTATTTTATCCATACAATTCTTAAGCTTGTGCCAGTAGCTGCCAATGGAGGGACAACCCCAGAATACATGGAAATGGTCCACTTTATCAGCTCCACATAATCTCCAACACTTTGTGCCATGATACTTTGTCTGTGCCATGATACTTTGTCTGTGCTAGTGTTCTAAAGAGTCTTATGATGTTCTTCCACCCGTGTTCTCTCCATGATAAGGAACAAGTTGTTCTCCACTGTTGTTCATTTATCTCTTTTCATTCATCCACTGTTATGACAACATTTGCCTCCCTCTCCCACCTCTTTTTTTTTTACACCGTGTCATATCCCTTTTAGTCTTCCACTCTGTTATATAATTTTGAAATTAGCTTATTTCCCAGTTTGACAGTATGTTACTTTTTATCACCTCCACTCTTTGTGTAATGCTCATATAAGGTATGAGATTCCATCTGCTAATGTCAGATTTAATTTTGTTGAGCAACGGATCGTAGTTGATGGATTTTAATTGTCCTAAATCTTGAGGTAGATTAACTCTCAAATATTTTATTGATTTTAAATCCCAGTTGATCTTGTACTTGTCCCTAATCGCTTGGTTTGGTCTGTAGTTGAAAGCAATAACCTGCTTTTTCTGTATATTTATTTTATAGCCTGATAGATGACCATATTCTGTAAGGGTTTTCATAAGTGCAGGAAGGGATGTATTTGGGCTGGACAACTATATTAATACGTCGTCTGCAAATAATGCTATTTTTTTGTACCCCTCCCCCCATGTCTATCCCTGTTATATTTTCATTTTGTTGCATCCAAGTGCTCAGGGGTTCCAGAAAAATGGCAGAGAAGAGGACTCTCTGAGCAACCCTGACGGCAGCCTCGTTCTAATGTGATAAATTTTGAAAGACTCCCATTGATCCGGATCCTAGCTGTCAGTTTATTATACAGGGCCTGTATGACCTTAATAAATGTCTCATGGAAATTAAACTGCTCCAACACTGTATATAGGAAACCCCACCCGACAAAATCAAATGCTTTTTCTGCACTACAGTCTATCTGATTTTTGATTACATGTTGCATTACGTGTAGGGTGCACCTGATACCGTCTTTCCTCTATCTTTGTTTTATAAATCCCGTCTGGTTTAAGTGAATTATTTCTGGCAGAATTATTTCTAAACGTCTTGCTAAAATAGCTGTAAACAGTTGATAGTCTTGATTAAGGACACTGATGGGTCTATAACTGGAGCATTCCTGGTCATCCTTCCCCTCCTTCGGAATTACAGAGATAATGGCTTCTCTCCATGACTGGGGAATTTCTCCCTCCTTCAACACCTAGTTAAATGCCTTCCGCAGAATTGGGATTAATGATACCTTTAGCGATTTGTACCATTCAGCAGTGTACCCATCCGCACCCGGGGATTTGTTGGCCTTACGATTTGAGATTGCAGGGCTCCAGACTGCGACTAAATGGTCACATTTTGCGACTAAAATTTTGAGACAGTGCGAGTAAATTTTTCATCTACTCGCGCATGCGCGCCCAGTAAATTTGCCGATTTTTAAAAATTATTATTGAATGTTTTTTTGTTGCTGACAAACTTCTGCTCCACATTTCAGCCCAGTAGTTGACAGTAATGCGCAAATGAGCTGGTTTGCCAACCAACATTAACTCCAAAAGAAGAAGGCGGGCCAATGTGCGTGAGAGTGGGGGGCGAATGACGGTGAAGCTCCTGATGTTTCACAAAGCCTTTATTTACATTCAGTCGTCAGCTTTATTTTGAACACAAATTCACCTTTCTGCCCTTCACTCCTTTCTTCAGGAAACATCGTAAGAGCTTGTCCCCATCTGAGCTAGGTGCTTCTAAGTTTAGACACATCCTTTGCTAGACAGCAACAGCGTGGAACCGTTTTCTTTCATCTTTATGTGAATTTTTGGACTTTTCGGCAGCATCTTCATCATGTCAAGAAGCCTCTTCTTAGATATACACTTCCTGTGCCACTGGAATGGTTACAAAATAAAAGCCCATAACATTAAAAATACGCCTTCAAAATAAAAGCCTGGAGGGAGCGGTTATTTTAACACTAGCAAAACAAAGGCTTGCCAAAATTGGTGAACTGATCAACAGACCTTTTTAAGGGTAATTTACATGTGATTCGGTATAAATACATAACGTGCACATGCATAACACATGCCTGTGCTCAGCACAAGGTCATTTTTTGTTAAAGATTTCATCCGTTGGATGCCTTGGCAGAGTACTGTGCTCTCTGAGTGCTTTTCTTGTTGTGTTGTGTCAACTGCTGCACAATAAAACGTGAATTGAAAACATTATAATTTCTGCATTTATTGTTCAAGTATTTATCAGTAATACACTGAAAATGCGAGAAAATGTGAATATTTACTTTGCAAGTCGATTTTGGTGTGCGCCCCTAAATTTTCTGCTTGCGCATCTAAAATTTTAAATTAGGGCCACTGTGCTCCTAGGAAAAAAAGTTAGTCTGGAGCCCTGGATTGCTTTATTTATTTCCTCATCTGTAATTTTGGCAGTCAGAGCCTCATTCTGATCTTCTGTTACTCTTGGCAAATTTAGGTTGTCTAAAAATTTATCCATCTGGGTTTTATTACAAGCCATAGGTTGAGCATATAGATTTTTATAATAAGCCTCAAAGCATTTTTGAATTTCCTCTGTTTTGTCCACTGTTGTTCTTGTATGTGGGTCCTTTTTTTGTAAATATTGTTTTTTTGCCTGCAGTTTTTTCAGTTTATATGCCAATAATTTAGTTGATTTACCCCCCACCTCGTAATATCTTTGTTTTGTGAACAGTAGATTTTTTTGAATCTCCTGTGCATAGATCTCATTTGTCTCTGCTCTTTTTTTATTTTCCTGATTTATGTGCAATTTTAATTTGTCCTTATGCTCACTTTATAGCTTTTTTAGGTCTGATTTAAATGTGTCAAGTTTTAACTGCCTTACCTTTTTAAATATGCTGTTTTGGCTATTATCTTCCCTCTCATCACGGCCTTACACGCATCCCACAACACAGACGGGGACACCTCACCATTATCGTTATCCTCTATATATGTCTGAAGTTCCTTCCCTATTTCTTCCTTTGTGTGTCCTTTTAATATATTTGAATTTAATCTCCAGATTGTTGTTTTTTTCTCACTCACCAGACATAATGTTAAATAAAGGGGGCAGTGGTCTGAAAAGTCCATTATTCCTATATCACATTTTTCTACCCTATGCATATCTTTATTATACATCAAAAAGTAATCAATCCTCGAGTATATGTTGTGTGGTGAAGAGTAATAAGTATAATCCTTACTTGCGGGATTCAGATTTCTCCATACATCTACAATTCCCAATTCAGACATCAAACCCTTCATTTTTTTACTTATTGCACTTTTTTGTATTGCACCTCCTGAGGAGTCTAGCTGTGAGTTAAGTCTTTGGTTCAGATCACCTCCAGTAATCAAAACACCCTCTGTGTCTGATGTTATCAGATCAAACATTTGGCTATAAAATCTCCAACC
This sequence comes from Amphiprion ocellaris, assembly GCF_022539595.1. Lineage (NCBI taxonomy): Eukaryota > Metazoa > Chordata > Actinopteri > Pomacentridae > Amphiprion > Amphiprion ocellaris. The sequence goes on from NC_072768.1 coordinate 27,946,388, forward strand.
CGAGCCTGGTGATGCATAGATATTAAGAAGAGTAACCACCTCTCCCTCTAGTTTCCCCTTAACCACGATAAACCTTCCCTCTTTGTCCCCTGTCACAGATGTTTTTTCAAATGAAACCCTCCCCGAAATTAGAATAGCCACCCCTCTCCGGTGTCCTGATTTGTAGGAGGCTGAGAATATTTGGTTGTAACCTTTCCTCTTAAGCTTTGCATGTTCTTTTTCTGTTAAGTGGGTCTCCTGTAACAATATCACCCCGACACCTTCTTTTTCCATCTTACTTATTATCTTACTCCTTTTGGTTGGGTTGAGTACACCATTTACATTATATGAGGCTACTTTAATGCAGTTTTTCGGTGTTGTCATTTTTCTCTATTCTTCCTGCCTTGTGTCTCTCTCCACTACTCCCTTTCATGTTTAACCCTTTTGCTACAGAAACAACAGTGAACATTAAACAATGTATAATAGAAGTTTAACAAAGAACAAGATACTAAACGAACTTGCTCAAGTGAGGTCTGATTATTGACCTTCTCTGAGCTCTGATGTTCAGTCCGCTCTGAGGGATGTCCTCTCCTCCCGAAGAGCAGGGGGCCCTCGCTGATAAAGTCAGTATTGTTCATAAGTCCACAACAGCTTTAAGTGCTGCCCCGACTTTCATAGCTTATGAGGAAAAGCTTTTCAACCAAAATCCGAATAAATCGCTACAATTTTGACAAAATAAAGTCCCATGTTTCTCACCTCAGTTATCCTAATAGACTTGGGATATTTCCTGGAAACAATCTGGCATCATATCTGAATTCTATAATATGCACACATCTTGCTGTGTGCTTTGAAGGAAGGCCTGGAAACGGAAATTTCACCAGAAGAAAGGAAATTTGCCTGTGCTGCAACACATACTCACACAATAAACACATTGCTCGGACTAATTTATTATAACTGGCATAGGCGAACATATAGAACTCCTGCAAAGCTAAATCAGTTCAATAAAAATATAGCAGACATATGCACTAAATGCACAGAGTTCAAAGGAACACTGTTTCACTGTGTTTGGCAGTGCAGAAAGATTAAAACATCTTGGGAAGAGGTCAGAGCCACATGTGAAAAGATTATTTCAAACAGAATTTCACTGGACTCTAAATTGTTTTTACTTGGTCTGTATCCATAAGAACGTAGCAATAATAAAAATGAACAAATATTGATGAACCTCAGCTGTCTAAATGCTAAAAAGGTGACAGCTTTGTTGTGGAAAAAAACTCACAGACCAGCTATTACACACTGGATAAAACAAATGACGTCAAACCTTCCACTAGAAAAAATAGGTTATGTATTAAAAGACAAACAAAAAAATATGAAGAAGTTTGGGGACTCTTTATTAATTTTATGATGAATCATGCAGTTTTTGTATTGTATGAATTGCCATGTGTTGGTTGGAGGAAGTGGTTCATTGTTTGTTGATGTGTTTTGTCTTTTTGTTGTTTTTTCTGTATATATACTGTATGCTGAAAAAAAAACAATGTTGAAAAAAAATGTACTCTGTATGCTTTGTTTTGTATTATTCTGACATGCAACCACATGTGGTTCAAAAAATATCACCAGCTGACTGCATCCTAAATGTGTGGCCAAAGATGAGACTTTTCATTATGGTTTCATTTTTTTCAATTCACCCTTAAGCAGAGACTGTTTGATCTCATCTAATATTGCAGACTAGGAATCAGTGTTATGATGACAAATAACTGACATTGCTCTTAAAACATAGGCTCAAATTTCAATGCCTGAAAAAACAAGCCGAAAGAGGGTGAGCAGGCTTCTTCCTCTAAAAAGATTTTATTTCATAAAGCATTTGGTATACCATGCTAAAATTTCACAGATAATATTTCAAATAATTTCAGAGCTTCTGATAATTAAAAAAAAAAAAAAGTTCCAAGCAAATCAGAGATGGTCTAGCAGAAGGCCCCTGATGATTTGAGACTGACTGACTCATATGGAGAAAAACAAATGCAGAATTAGAATGAGTGTTGTTACTGTGATGGGCAGCTGTGTATTCTTCTATTTGTTTAGTGTATACTCATTTAAATATCCATTCACAGGGTAGGGGTGAGGAGGTGAGCAAACAGAAAAAATAAACCATTCATTTTGATGGGCCTCTGATCCAGAGGAGGTTCCTGACCCTTCCACAAAAAACCTATTCATTTATCACTGGGACACAATTAGACATGGCCATCCCAGTGAAAAGATGACAGAGAGACTCCTTTTTCTTCCCTCTCCTCCGCTCTTTTGCACTCTTTTCCCCCAATGGCTTTTTTTTTAGAAGAAATTATGCACTGGGAGCGTGATTTTCCTTTTATACCCCTCTGTTTTTTATTGTAAGTGTGAGAACGTCTTATTTTGTGATGGACATGGGGGAAAAGGACAAAAAGACAGAAAAAAACAAACAGTAAACGAACAAAGGTCTCATCAGACACGCAGGGTGAAGTCAGCTCATCATAGGACAGTTCACATTTGCTGACACATGGATATTCTCTGAAGAACATAATGAAACGTGAGAGGAAACAAAGAGATCACGCATTGCTTCACTCAGAGCCCTCAACCTTGCAGCAACCAGGAACATTTTGACAACTAACTGTTGTGTCCACATGCAAAACTAGAATCTACTTAACATCCATCACTACTATTTCCATTCTGTAACACAAAATTAACTGATTTCAGTGGTAATAATCTGCATTATTTCAAACTCTAGAAAGCTTACAGAGTATTATAGGGTTGAAACTAAAGACTTACATGATCCACTGATATACTGATAAAGGTCACTACAATGGACTTGAGGCTAGCACTAATATTGCTTTGTCTTGCATTTGTTCTTCCTAAAATTGCATGCCTTAATTTTTTTTGTAAAAAGGCAGCAATGCAACAATCATTGCCTGCCATGTCTAAAGGAAAAAATAAATTTTGGGATTTTCCCCTCCAGGGTTCCAATGGGATGAGGACATTTACTGACAATAAGCACATTTTGCTGAGCTGGGAGTTACATGTAAACATTTCAGAGGTCCACAGACTCATTTTTCTTTCACTCTCAGGATGTATTATATGGTGATGTCATGTATTGGCAAACCACATTGCCTTGCATTGCTTACAGTGCAAAGTTGTAGCACAGATGCCTGTCAATCACACTGCATTTACACTACAATTGTGCAAGCAAAGGCAATGTTCAGCACAGCAACTATCAAGCATTAAGGCAACGCATACATTGGTCCTTCCTTAAACCCGTTTTTAAGCCTTAAAATCTTTAGTCTGATGTTAACTAATAAGGTCCATGTACAGATTTTTTTTAATTCCCTGTTTAATTTCTTTATATTACGTCAGAACATAAGCACCGAGAGGTGAAATCATGAAGAATAAGGAGAGTTTCTTTTTTGATTTCCACACAGATTTATGGAAACTTATCATCAATGAACATTAGATATACTGAAAAGAGTTAGCTATGCTGACTATATCAGTGTGTTTGATATGTGTCTGTAATATATGTTCAGAGTTGTAACAAAAGAAAACGAAATATAATTTTGAACAGAAATTGTGATTTGGGTGTAAGAGAATTAATGCTGTCTTAACATCAACACATTTAATGAAATAAAGAGAATGTTTTCTCTGGTTAAGTTATAAAATTGGTGGTCATGATTAATGATTTTTTTTCCCCTGACTTTTTGATTCAAATTAATCCAGCAATTCTGTCAAAACATACAAAATTTGTGATTTATTAAAGTACAATGTATGCAGCAGACTTTCCCTTAAATTAATATATTTTTTTAACCCTGTAGATAATGACAGTGTCGGTAGCTGTGCACAACCTAATGTGTAGAAACTGTGCAGTTTATATGCTTCATATAATGAAGCATATATATCATTATATATATTATATAATAATATATATAATGAAATTTATGTCTGTCTTTCTTATTGATGCTTTATTCTGCTATTTGTTCTCAACGGTCAGAATAACACTATTTATAATCTGTGTATCTTAATAATGCTTGCTGTACTCTTTGTTTTATAGCATAAACACAGATGTGCTACTCTGATATGCTGACAGCTATTCGGTACGGAATTTTAATGCAATATAGTCCATATTTCATTGTAAAATGTGCATAGAACTTTTGTATTAACAAGCCAAACAAAAACATCACAGACCTTTTAGGGGTTTTTTTTCCCCCCACATGTGGTCACAGACACTTTGATTAATGAAATAGAAATCCAAAACGTTTCACCCCTAAACTGCTAACATATTATTTACAGTACATGGCTCAAATCCATAACTGTGTTGGTCTATGGTCAGAAAATATACATTCATGACATAGATCCATCAATGCACAGTATTTCTTATAAAAGTAAACTGAGAATATTATGACACTCTGGGACTGTTTACTTATGCAAGTAAGACTTTCATAATAGAGTGCATTTCTCAGAATTGTGCAACCTGAAAATAACCAGTGTGGAATATGACATACTCAAGCCACACAAAAACAATATTGGCTAATAACTGAGTTCATTTGCTATTTGATGTGGCTGCAAATTTAGCTTTCTCTCCACCAGTAACTTTTAAATGCAAACAGCTTTCATTTCTGAAGTTGTTTCAACAAATTCCTACAACTACGACACAATTCACACAGGATTCTGTACCCTGTATACAGGAGTATTCAAACAGGATACTTAAAAGTCAAGTTGAACTCAACCTGATCAACCTCAGATTCAAGAATGTAAGCATTCATGCACTGTATCATTATGACCCTGCACAATCAATCATTTTAAAATCTTGACCAGAATTCCTTGCTCAAAAGATGTACATTTTTAAAATCACTGAAGAATCCATACAATACAAACTAAATGGCTTGTTATTCATAATAATAAATAATACTGAAACTGTTAAAAATGATAAGCAGCAAGCAGACACGAGGTCAGAACACAAATCAACAGGAATTCAATGCTCAAAATCAGCTGAAGTAACAGAAATGAATTCAAGTCAGTTTTAAAATGAGTAACAAAATCCCTAAGAACTCTTTTTAAAAAAAAATTAAAATCCCTTGCTGACACTGAAACAGATTTTTGCATCCACTGTCAAACATTTTCACTCTGCACATTGCAAAAATGGATAATACAATCAGCGTTTTCCATTATGACACTCCAAAGTTTCTGGACAAAATGTTGCAACAAAAAAACAAAACAAACAAAAATCAAGCACCAAGTAGTATGGCATAACCAAACATGTCTCCCAAGTGCTGTGTCAGGGCTGGTGTGGCTGCACCTTATTATCATTCTGCTATTAGTAGGGAAAAAAAAAAAAAACAAGAAATAAAAAGAAATAAAACATTTACATTTTGACATATCAGTGCATATTACACATAACATGTAAAACCATTTTAAAGATTTTTAGCAGCTTGGATAAAATTGATTAACTTGATCATCTATTGTGTCTCATGGGACACAGCAGAAACAAACACACAGTGTAGGCTAGTGGCTGCTTTTGATTGCTTACCAAAATAGCACTTAGATGAAACCACAATATTACCATTCTAATAAGATACATAAGACCAACCACAACACACATACAAAAATGTGGGCCAGAGGCTGAGGTCCCAGAGGATATCTCCTGTCTGAGTTAAAATACAAATTTTACAAACAGTGAACACATTTAGTTGCAAGTTCATTGGGTATGCCTAGCTAGAATAAATGCAGTTATATCTAAGAGTCTGACAATAAATCCTCCTTTCTGTTGCTTTGACCTGTCTTCAGCATGTGGGACCTAAGCTAACTATGAGACAACTCAACTCAGTGTTCCAGTGCCTGTAAATGCAATCTGCTACAACAACTAGAGACTGACAAGGTGCAACAAAGACACTACGACAAGAAGGAGCCAGTTAAAGCCTGTGGATAAACAGGATGTTCTTCATCAAACCATCCAAAGCATACTCTCTGTGGGAGACCAATAAGATGATAAGCTGAACAGACCCACCCAAGGCTGAGACTTAACAGTACTGGAAAAGTATTTCACATAACACCAATACTCAGTAGCAATCCCAGATCCAGTGTCCATCACAATAGAAGACGTTCAAGAAAGAGTGTCAGGAATGTAGAGCTGGGCAACAAAACATGATCCACACATACTAGCTAAAGAAACTAACTGCACTCCATGAATGCCTAGCAGTACAAATGAACCAGCTGCTAATGGATGGCACCCAAACAGCAGATACTGGTTCTGAAGTGGAATGCCATAGGCCATCTCCTCTAACATGGATGATATCAAACTGCATACTTGAAATGAGGGAGACAGTGACTGACTCACGGATCTATAGCAACAACACTGGAATGTCATTTGGACTGGACAAAAAAAAAGAGCTGAACAGTATTTAGCCAGCAGACTACTGGATGTAATCCATATTTTGCTGGATTTCATCAGGGATATGGGGGAAGGCAACTGGACTTCATATTTGGAGGCATTTGCTGCAATGCTGCCATACTAGGAACCTGAATTCATGGATAACGATTTTGCACTGAAGGGAGCAAGAGGACTGCCTGAAAATGATGAGTGAAATGATGAATGCTGAGATGTCACATTGGTCTGGATTCAAGGTTTCCAAAGTTTTTTCTACTTTCCCAACTACCTGTCATCAGCTAATCATGCGTATTTGTATGGTCCTCTTCTACATGCATGGCACACCCACGAAATACAGCTTCGCCAATGAGAAAAATGTGAGCTTTTAGAGAGGGGGGCTTTAAAAAGGCAAGCGCTAAACGGCTTGTTTAAGGCAGAGGATGAACTAAGATGCTCCATAAAGGGCTGGTAAAGCATGTTTTGAACTGTGAACCACGCAAAGTTCTTCTAGTTGTGTCTCAGAATAAAAATATAAAGCAGAAAATTAGAATAATAGGTCCTTTTTAAGTGATACAATCAAAATACCAAAAAGTAAGACAAAATCTGAAAAAGTCAAGTTTGTCAAGTCTATGGTACAGTTGTACATAAAGTGAGTTTTTTTCTCTTTTATGCCTCTCTGCTATTTATCTGTTGCAAGGTAATTCTGCATACCATATGTAATGATGCAAGTAGTCATCTGTTCATCTTGTAATATAGTACCACTATATGACACATAACAAATTTCAGCATGAGAATGGTCTTGATATTTGCTACTGTATGCTAACCACTGATTTCCTTATTTAGAGTCATCCTAATGTTCTGTTTTTGTTCGCTGAATTCTAAAGCTGCTTCCTTCAACTCAGTTTAAAATGCTGCACATCTGATTTTAAATGAGCTCAAGGTGCCCTTTTCAAATTAAAACACTGCAAAATACAGAAAATTGTAAAAGTTTTATTCAGTTTGAACATTCTAACTGCATGATTTGGATATGACTGCATTTATGTGTCATACACCTTATGTCTAGCAAGATGATATGATACAGGCTAACATGGGGTACGTGGTAATGAGCCGAAGCAAAACTTGCATGCCATGTTGTGTTCATTAGTAACTAATTTATTTTCTTTTTTTTCTCAGCAATTTGCCGTGTTTCTGTATTGGCTTATGCTTTATCAGTGCTTTGAGCTTTTTGTCAGAGAACAACAAACTTATAGACAAAATCCTACAAACATGCTCAAACACTTCCATTTCCCTAAAAAAAAAAATGTATATAGATTCATATACAAATCTGATTGTATTGGAAATCTACAGGAAGTGTGTGCTTTTTGTCTAAATTAATGCTAGGTTTTCATATATTTTCAGACAGATTCCAACCAACATGTTAAACACATCACTAAAGGAGCCTTCTTCCACCTTAAAAACACTGCCCGCCTCCATCTATCTCTCACTACTCAAGAAACAATGCATCCAGAATTCTGCTGCCCACTTGCTTACCCACTCCCACACCCATAACCATCCCGTAAATGTACATGGTTAGGTTCCATCACTGACGATAACACACGATGGTACTTTTGCTGTTGTTCAAAGACAATGCATCCGTCCACGCAGCACAGGTGGCAGAAGCAGCCAAATGTGACTTTGAGTTGTGGCCCCTTACTCACTCGACCTCACACCATTCAGCTTCTGTTTCCCAAACTGATATCCAATTTGCATGGTTGCCATTTTCAGAGTGATGATGAGTTATCCATGCTGTTCAGAAGTATCTCAAAGTGTGACCTGGCTCATGCTCCCAGAAGGGATAGTGAAGCTTAAACATCAGTGGACCAAGTTCATTGACGGTAAAGGACACTGTGACATTTTCTTTGAAGTACCCTGATACTGTACATGTCAGTAGGTGTCTGTTTGGTAGCAGGAACCAGACATAAGGAAGTATTGAAACAAGCTGAAGGACCTTTAGCTGGGCACATTCCACGAGACAGACAGACAGACAGACAGACAGACAGACAGACAGACAGACAGACAGACAGACAGACACACACACACACACACACACACACACACACACACGCGTAGAGTTTTCTTTGTGAGAACATTCATTGATATAATGCATTCCCTAGCCCCTTACCCTCACCTAAAACATCTTAGATATTAGGCAAGTGCCTAACTGTTAACCTAAGCCTAATTTTCACCTAATTTGTCAACCTAAAACCAAGACTAAAAATTGGTCCTCACAAAGATAGTATGACAGAAGAGTGTGACACACATTCAATCTGCATAATCACAACAAAGCAACCATTTTATGTGTGTGTGCAGAGTGAGAAACACATCCGTCAAAGCACTCTCACAAACACACTCTTCTGAAAAGAGGGGGACCGTGGAGTAACTTCAGAGGATTTTTTTCTATGGATGAGGAGGTGGAGGGGGAGTCAGATTTCTTTAAAGAAGACTTGAAAACATTGAGCAAGGGAGACAGCGCAAGAGAGTGACAGAGAGGTGAGTATGAAGAAAGTGAGGTCCTCCAGTGTTCTTGGAGAAAGTCTTCATTCTGCGTTAGTCTTTTAACATCTTCCTTTCACTCTTTTAGATGGTAAAATGCTGTGGCTGTTCAGTTTTTACCTATTTGGCAGGCTGGTTCCACACATATATTCATGTTTCTCTCATTTATTCATTTTATTTTATCTCAGGTATTTTTAATTGTGTGTTTTTATTGCTGACTCTGCATTATCATTTCATTTTGCTGTGCATCTCTGATGTATTTTGCCTGAATGATAATAAAGTAATCTGATCTTTAAGAGGACATCATAATGAATCACCTTAATTTCTTACAGCTATACTATCTATAACTATAACTTGTCTAACCCTAACATAAACAACTTAAACCTCACCTTACCCTAGCCAGTTCTTCACACTAAAACATAATGAGTTACATTATGTAAATATCTTATCTTTGTCCCTAAAAAGCAGCCAGTTCTCTGCAACAGAAATATATACACACACAGCATCATCTGAGGGAGCAGTACAATACATATATTCAAACACAAAAAGTGTAAATGATGGGAGAAAATTTCCTCGCATCAGTCTGATATGACCACCTTTTACAGAAATTTGCCAGGCATCAAACAGAATTCTTGTAAATAATGCAATGATTGGATTAATTTTTGCATTTCTATAATATAAAGCTCCAAGGACTTGTGCAGAGTACTCAATAATTATGCCATACAGATGGTGTTGAAACACTGATAAACTATTAATGACTTTCACATTAGCAATCCTTGGCTTTTACATCTGAGGTTTTTCCTTCAGAGAAGAATTTTTAGTGCTGGCGAAATAGTTTTAAAGGGCCCTTCAAAAAGACTTTAGAAAAACAAAAGAAAAATATGAATGCTACGTTATAGTATAGGCTGTGCTGAGCTACATGCTGAGTTATATGCTAAGTTTTCTTAGCCATTTTTTTAAACTAAGCCAGTAAAACCAAATAGACTATGACCAAACAAACTGACTGACTGACTGACTGACTGACAACTCGTGTGGTCGTAAGCACAGTCTTATTTTCACTGATAGAAACTACAAAACTAATACCAGAGTTTAAACTAGAAAACTAGAAATGAGTGAAGAAGAGAATTACCATTTAACTCAACTACAATATTATGTGCAAAACTGGCAAGTGGGACATGGCACAGGGGGCACTCAGCCTTATCACAAGTGTGTAATAGCAAACACTAAACAAAATCAGACAACACACACACACACACACACACACACACACACACACACACACACACACACACACACACACACACACACATACACACACACACACACACACACACAAGAGATGCAGACATGCAATGGAATTGTCTTCACCCCCAGCAGCAATTTCTTTTCAGCAGCATAAAAACTAGGCTGAAATGTGAAAAAGCCCTTTGAGGTGGGTCTTTTCACCCTGACAGAGCCAGAAGAAGAGGGAGGGCGAGATAGAACAGCTACTGCTTTTCAATTGGGAAGCATTCAGCCAGAAAGCTCAGGCATTCTGCATTTTGTATCAGTCTTCTTTCCCCCTCTTCTTTATAGTCATGAAAATGTGTTACAAGTAAACTTGAAAAATATAATAAATAAACAGATGTAACGACATTCATCACATTATATTGATTACAACCCAAATCAGACAAAATCAAGGAAAAATGCTGTGAAGGAAAAAAATAGAAAAGAAACAAAAGACAATCAAAGAGCAGAAACTGGAAAAAAATCTAATGATTTGAAGAAAAGATAAGAGAAACGTGGAAGTTGTAACGTTTAGAAGATAAGAGACATTGTGTGTGACATTGAGAGGGCAAAGAACAATGGGAAAAACTTGTTTAAAAAGACCTAAAGGGCATCTTGATGAAAGGGGGAAGGGCAGTCCAGTGACCACCCCTCAGTCCTGCCTCACTTCGTTGTCCTCTGTTTCTTAGACTGGTGTGTAGAGCAAGGCTTGTCGGTTTTCATGTTGTCATGTTTTCACAGTACAACTTCTATAAGATGTCATAAGGGTGTTTTTGTTCATAGCACTAGTTGATAGCTGACCAAGCAGTGTGAAGCACCTGACAAGAGTTTATATTGGTCTAAAGCCTCCATCTGATAATAAATGACTTCTATTTACATTGAAAAAAGCGAGTCTACAACCACAGTGACATGTATTTAAGTAATCTGAGGATTATTGGGTTTATGGTAGTAACCTGATCTTGAAGAAATTTTCACTGCATGTAAGATGCCCTAATCTGACTTAGCCAGCCTATTTTGCATTACAGAATTAGCATTCTGCTATGGGGGGAAAAAGACTCTGAATTGTTAGTATTTCATTTAATCAGTCTAGGGTGGGACTAAGCAAAGGATGTGGCTTCAGTGATGGGGCAACTATTATGATGGAACATTTGCACGTAGGTGTGAACTTGGATCACACAATATTTGTTACAATTTGGTAATCACAGACTAATGTCTGATATGCGACGTCAAGATTCTTAAATCAGTAAGGAACCTATACCTATTCACATCATTACAGTTGTGTCGTTCCAAGTCTTCACCTGAGTGTAAGCTACTGTTGCAGTTTTCCCAAGATGCGCTAGAAGCTGGAGCACCTCACAGACAACTTTAAGGTGGATTTTTCCAATAAAAGCATAAAAGTGGGTAAGAATAAACAAGTGGAAAATAATTACAAGATTATTCAATAATCAAATAGTTGGTAACTGCTGCACTGATAGTGATCTTTCATACAAGTCTCTTTCAAATAGGAAATGTTCCATTATTAATCAGTACCTCATCTAAGGTCAGTTGCTTAATTTGAAAACCTCATTTGATGTCATAGAGAAGTTCAAACTAAAAATTTGTGATGTGCGAAAATCGAAAAATATAAAGGAGACGTGAAGATCTCTTATTCTGGTGCTCTTAAAAAAGGAAGATTTTCATCAGTTCAGACACCAAAAAATTTGAAACATGTGAAGCATAAATATGAAAACACAGAAAGACGAAAAAACTATGTCTACTCTGAGAAGTAGCTGTAATTTTAAATAGTATCATCAGTCTGGATGGTACTAGAGTGGACATTTGAGCTCAAGCATAATGTTTATCTGCACAGTATTGAAAGCATTAAATCAGTCCATTGTGTCAAATCAGCACTGAGGGCCTTTGCTGCTTTGTGTCATCAGATTGGAGGTGGTGACAAGACAGTTGAATATTCTGCAGTTTGATAATCAGCAAAGTGAAGTGGGAACAATGTGTCAGTGGACAGATGTAGACACGTCAGATTTGATCGTACGGACTATGTCTAGTATGATTTGTCTATTATCAGACCGAACAAAAATAAGACAAGCCAGACATTGGACCAGTAAACGCCAAATCAAATGACATGAGGGCAGTGGTGGCGCAACAGTTAAGTTCTGGACTACTGATCCGAAGGGCAGAGGTTCAAACCCCGATGTGGCTACTGTCAGGCCCTTGAGCAAGGCCCTTAACCCTTCCTGCTCCAAGGGCGCCGTACCATGGCTGACCCTGCGCTCTGACCCAAAAATCAGAATTTCCCCTCATGGGATTAATAAGGGATAATAAAATTTTTAAAAAAATAAAAAAAAAACAATCTAACAGTGTGCCAGTCTCTCTTGCCACAACTTCACATTCAGTTGGATCAGTGTTAAAACACACATGCATGTACACCACACCTAGTTTTCCCACATTCCACCTCATCTTATTCTGATTCCACCCCTTCTGTCATGTGTTTCAGCTAAGAAGAAGCTTAAAAGAACCAAAGATGTTGCGCATACCTCAATCTTGTCTGTTTTAGCATCTCCCCAGTATAGTTTTCCTGCTGCATAATCAATGGCCAGTCCATTGGGCCAACCCAGAGAGCTGTTGAGGAGGACCACCCTGTCCGTTCCATCCAGGTTGGCCCGCTCAATTTTAGGATGCTCACCCCAGTCAGTCCAGTACATAAAACTGAGAGAGACAGAGGTTACAAGAGAAGACAAAGTTTAGTTTAATTCATAAGGGAATGTGCACAATCACACTGGCATTCACATTTATAGACAATTTAGAGTTACCAATTAACCATTGCATATTTTTGGACTGTGGAAGGAAGTGGGAGTACCCAGAGAAAACCCACACATGCACAGGGAGAACATGCAAACTCCATGCAGAAAGATCCTGGGAAGGTGGGGACGCAAAACAGGGATCTTGTAGCTGAAAGGTGAAAATGCTAACCACAAACCCACTATGCAGTCCCCAATCAATTCAATTATATGTTATTATTATTATTATTATTATTATTATTATTATTATTGTTGTCATTACCATTCTTGACAATATCTAATTCATCAAAATCTCATGTTCTTGACGGTTGGTCAGGCCACGTACTTTCCTGCTGTGGCATCACCACAAAGAGTCACAATTTCATAAAACTGATCAAATGCTGGACTTTACATTTAAACACACAACACCTACCCATCAACAGGGTCAAGAACAATGGCTCTGGGTTCATCTAAGTTCTCAGAAATCAAAATTTTCCGTGAAGTTCCATTTAGCCTGGTAACCTGTAACACCATGACATTCCAATATTAAAATGCAGCACAACATAACACTTATATTCAGCCAACCTGTTTGTATTTTGTCTTTGGATGTCTTTTATCCTGAATAACAATCATCTTAAGTGTATTTCTCGAATAAATAATACAGGGATAAACCACTGAGGCATGATTGAAACTATATTCACATTCATTGAGCAATGTGAAGTTATGAAATGAGAAGGGATGCTCACGGGGCTGTCATTATTATAAATATGCACTACAAGTGACTAAACTGCCTTTTTAATTTTAATATGGATATAAATAATGTAATATTAAAAGTAAAGAATACTTTGGCATAGATAGCTTTGAAAAAATAAAATAAAGCTGTAATCTAAAGTGTTTGATATACCTCAATCCGGTCAGTGCCAGTGTCAGTCCAGTAAAGGTTTCTAGCAACCCAGTCGACAGCAATTCCATCTGGGTGGTTAATCTCTGTGGTAACCAGCATCACGGCATTGCTGCCATCAATGTGAGATCGCCGGATGGCCCGAACCTCATCATCTGTCCAGTAGACATAACCTTCAACTGGATCATAGTCGATAGCTATGGCATGACGAATGTCATCAACCTGCATGAGTAGAGAAACAATGATTATGTTAATGAAATGAAACCCTGACAAGACAGTACCAATAAGTCTGTGTATGTGTTTACCTGTAGTACTATGTCAGTGAAGTCTGGTAGGTCCAGTGAAATTCTCCTCAGGTCTGTCCTTCGAGCCAGCAACAAAACCTGCTCTGCTCCTAAACAAGCCAGTAAAGTTGTATTAATTGTTTACTCATGTTAACTTTTTCCAGCACCTTTCGTAGTTGAAAAGGTCTCACTTAGAGGGTTTGCGGCAGAAGTGATTTAGCTTTCAGTTTTCTGACTTTAGTGCATATGAACATCACCACTGAATTAATTCATACAATTTCAGCTTTAAGATGACTCCTTTTACTGACATGGCATTCATGGCTACCACACACACACACACACACACACACACACACACACACACACACACACACACACACACACACATATTCAATTAAAACTCTTCTATCTTGTTAAACTGTAGAACCCACAATAGTTTCTGAATGCTGTTTTCTTGGCTCCCGTTTCATTTTCACTCACTGTCAACTAATTTTTCCTTGGCAATTTAAAGTCCTACACCTCTATGGAAACAACACAACCATGGCTAGAAGTATGCTTTATCACTTAGCTATCATGTCATAAATAACAAATATAAGAAAAGCAAAAAAAGAAGTTGAATTTCTGTATTTCTTTATCTTACTTCTTTATTGTTTACAGAGCCCCGGAAGGTACATGGAGAAAAAAAAAAACAAAAAACAGGAAGAATCCTGAAAAGTTTTGCAAGATGTTGCAAAAGTTTCTTGGGATCTCACCAAAGTCACATCGATCTTACTGGACGTTTGCTCTTCAGATTAGCTACCTGTCTTCATTGTTGTCACAGGCAACGGTGACTACGTTTGAGAAGACAGGTAATTGTTAGAGATGTTTTGATTCTTAACAGTGAACATGTTAGCGTTAGCTTGGCTACTTAGCTTTGACTACATTTGCATCCACTACATAGCAGTTAAACAAACGCAAATAAGCTGATGATAATATCTGTGTTTATCTTTATGGAATGGTGTTAAGGTTAATTGCGAGGCAGAGGTCAGCTGTTGCCTGGGCACATCCATGATCATGCTACTGGTGGGACACAATTGTACCGCACTGTCATGAGGCATTAACATTTTTATTGTGATATACCCACTACTGTTGTTAGCTTTTGTTTCATTGAGCTTAAATTGCTTGAGATGCGGAAATGACTATTGCATGTTTCTACCTAAATGCCCTACTTTCATGATATATCACTACAGCATAAATTTTATACATTTTCCATAAATTTCAAACAAAAGTTGAGTAACGTTTTGTGAGTAGTGTATGTATACAAGTCATTTAAGCACACTTCAATGATGTATCTGTTGCAGTAGTGCAGTATATCTATCTAGCTTGGGGTGACAGTAAAAAAACAACATATGTTGCTGATGTGTTTAAGACTAAGAATTTGGTTGAAAGGCACAACTGATTATCTGTCAAAATGTGTGTAACAGAAGTGTGCACTGAACACTGAATAAAGTCTCTGTAGATTATAGACAAAACATGCATTGCTCATCACAAATTTATTCACCCAAAGTGCATGAGCAAAAATACAAAACAGATAAATAAGTAAAAAGTAAAATAATTTACAAAAAAATAAGATTTTTTTTCTAAAAAAGATCAAAAGTAGTGGACAATGCAGTTTATTTCTGGGACAGTCGCTTCAGCACTGACACCATGCATCCCATGGGTCCAGTGTTTGAATTTGCATCTGTCCTCTGGATGTTCTGGGGCATGGCAGTGGCCAGGTCTTGGTGTCTTCTAATCTGTTCCAAGAACCGTTCCTCTGACCACTCCAGATACTGCAGCAGATCCACAGTAGAATCCCGCTTCCCTTTTCCTGCATAAAAGCACCCAAAAAGGTATTAGTTGTTAGCATTTACTTTCTATATTCATAAACAATTAACTTAAAGTAAATGTTCTATTTTGCAATTTTAGAATGAGCCAAAAGATAACATATTGATCATGTTGATGTCTGCATTAGTCTAAACAAATCTTACTTGATTCAGTCTGTTGAGAGGAGGAGCTGCAGGATGGGACCAGCAAGATGCAGACTCGTCCTCCTGGCAACTGGACCTCATCATCCAAGGCTGACAACTAAATAAATAAGTAACAAATATTGTTGATAGTATTTGTATTACAAATCATTTTCTCCATTAACTGATTAATTATTGCTTTGTTCATACAATGTTAGAAAGTGTTACAAAAAATACCTGTAATAATTTCCAACAGTGCTAAATGCCTTGTTTTACTTGAGGCACAATTAAAAACCACCAAAAAAAATCTGAGTATAAGAAATCAATGCATTGAATTTCCACATCTGCAAAGCTGAACCCTCAAGAACAATCAGCATTTTACCTTGAAATTATGAAAATAGCTACACATTACTAGTACTCTTTACTTCAATGTGTTAATTTGATCATTTGAATCAGTTTTAGACTTGTATTAATGATAATGTTAGCAAACAGTTTATTGATTCTTCAAGAGAAATTTCAGTGATTACCATATAGTTCAGTAATATGATTAAATGGGCCAATGTGGCAGGTTTTGAATACAGGTTTTGTAATGAAATATTGCTGCTGCTTTTCTCAGGTTTCATAAGATTTTGTTTCATAGCTTGTTAGCTTACCAGTGGCTAACTGGTTTGCAAACAATAGTTCAGCACCAACCTCTGATCACTGATCCTGTGTCCGTATCACGTTAGCTGGCATAACGTTCATAATATTAATGTGGAACTATTGTAGCTAGCATATTCATAGTAGACTAACAGCAGGGAGTTTGAGAATTAAAACTTACCAGGATCAGGATCGGTGGTCTGCATTGCAGACTCGTCGTGCATCAACTCCAGCACGGCTGTGGCGTTCAGGGCCCCAGTTAGAATCACAAGATGCAGCCGGTCAAAATGGGAATTCTTTTCGCCGACCCCTGCTGCATCCCCAGGAGTCGGTGCATATTTGGTGGAAACACAAAGAACTGGTGCTAAGTCAGGCACTGGCTCCGTATCTGCACTGGAACCAGCTTGCTGGAAAAGTGGAATCGTTTATGTGAAAACTCTGCCTCTTGTTAAGCACTGCTTGAATGTCTTTATATTTTAGGCCCATTTCAAAATAAAACTCAGTAAAATTGTCACACGGGTGGGTGTCCTCCATTGTCGTTTCTCCATACTGCCAAAAATAGAGGTGGGCAGATCAATCCAAATATCGATAATATCGATACTAGCGTTGGTATTGATATTGAATGATACCAATGCAATGATATCGATGCTTTAGTTTCAGTTTCTGTCCTGTATGTCTGCACTGATGCAGCTTCAACAAACAGGCGACCTGGCTGTCAGAGGTCCTCCATCTGAGGAGCAGCAGCTAATCCTCCTCTTGTGATTGGATGTTGTACCGTCTCATATATCATAGTGGTGAAAAGTATAACTTTAATTTCTTCCGTGGCTCTGTCAGTCTGTTCCTGTCTGATGTGTAGAATGAGCTGTTTAGCTGTTGTACGTTCCTCAACCAACACTGAGGAAAGAGGAGGCAGAGAGGGAGAAGTCTGACCGAGATCCAGCTGATGATCAGACTGCAGGCAGGAAGATACTAAACCAGTGAGACAATTACAAAGACTAGTACTGTAGCAGGGCTACAAAATTAAATAACCAGTAATCACAATCATGATTTTTAGCTTCTAATCACTATAAGAAAACAACTGACTGGGGTCTTAAAAATTTTAAAATGCACTGCGCTCTTTAAAGACGTAGCGCACTTACGTGCGCTTTTTTCTCCGCTCATACAAAACAACACATGGATAAAATCAATCACTTTCATCTTGGACTACTTTGAAATGAGGACACTTTACTCACTCCTTTCAAAGTAAATTTTGCTCTCACACCTGTTTGATCACCCAGCCACTGAGCAACATCTACTGCAGTCTGCACTGTGAGGCATTCAGGAAACATCGGTAAATGTCTGCCGATAAGCAAATGTTCAGCTCGTGAGGTGTTTCACCTGTAACCAGGTGGGACTAAGTGGGTGCGAAGAACTGACAATACCCAGGGGGGGATTAAAAGATCATATTTAACATTACAAAAGTAACTGCGCAAAAAAAATTGCTTAAAGCTCTACTACTGAAAAAAATATTCTGAAGTATCGGTATTGATATCGGCGATACTGGCCCTGTAATTACTTGGTATCGGATCGATACTCTCAAGGTGAGGGGGTGTGAACTCGTGCAGAGAGCAAACAGACGAGGGAACGAGACTGAGGCAAAAGGTGGTTTAATAACAGAAAAACTCACAGTAAAGTGAGGGGAGGAAAAAATGCAACTAACTAAAGGGGAGTCACGGGGAGGGGGGTGACGGTACCGGGAACCAGCGGTCCAGTCGACATCCGGGGTGGTGTTGGCTGGCAGCGGAGAGCAGGCAGGATGGGATCTGGTTCCAGGGGGGGCGACGGGCTGGATGTTCCGGGGCGAGAGGGACTCGGCAGACGGGATGAGTTCGGGCAGGGCGGAGTAGGGATCCTCCAAGGCAACGGGGTTCAAAACAGAGGTGGGGGTGAGGACCCGAGGACTTCAAAGGGCAAGGCTGGGTCGGGAAAACCGGGCAGCTGGGTCGGCAAACTAGGCAGAAGCGAAAACACGGTTAGTACAATAGCACAAGGAGGGCTAGAGCAAACTGACTTTGAGAACAGCGTTTACGATCTGGCAGGGAGTAGACTGTGTGACCGGCTTTTATTGTGGTGATGAAGAGCAGGTGTACCTCACCGCAGCTGCCCGGAGTTCTGTGAATGAAACTGATTGTGAATGAGCAGCAGCTGTGGAGGAGAGCTCCGCCAGGTACCAGAGGGAGAGAGAGAGAGAGAGAGAGAGAGAGAGAGAGAGAGAGAAGAAAAGGAGGTGAGGTGGGGGCTGAGGCGGGGACAGAGGAGGGGACCCTGACAGATACCAAATCTTGCAGTATCGCACACCACTACCCAAAAAGATTCAGAAGTATATATACCTACAGTTTTGCAAGATCTTGCTTCCAAGATCTTGGAAGTCTCTTATGAGAGTGGGGTCTAGGATCTGCCGCCAGGGAATCCATGTCCTCTCCTCCGGTCCGTAGCCCTCCCAGTCAACCAGATATTGCACGCCCCTGCCACGGCGGCGCACATCTAGGAGTCGGCGGACGGTGTAGATGGGGTTCTTGTCCAGCATCCGAGGGGGGGTGGAGTCGGCAGAGGGAAGCAAGAGGGCTGTCCTGGACCGGTTTTAATTGGGAGACGTGAAAGGTGGGATGGATGCGCATGGAGTGGGGAAGTTTGAGGCGGACTGCACATTATCGACTCGATCTCAAAGGGTCCAATGTAGCAGGAAGCCAGCTTCTTTGAGGGGACTTGGAGGGGGAGTCCCCCCTTGGCACGGTGCCAAACCCGCTGTCCAGGAGCATATATCGGAGCCTCAGAATGGTGACAGTTGGCCTGGTCCTGCGTGAGGACCGGAGCAGGGTGGCGCGGGCACGGCGCCACGTCCGGGCACAGCGGCGGAGATGGGTGGCTACAGAGGGAACTGCGATTTCCTCTTCGAGCTCCGGGAACAGAGAGGGCTGGTATCCATACACACAGCGGAAGGGGGATAATCCGGTGGAGGCGTTGGGGAGCGTCTTATGTGCGTACTCCACCCAGGGGAGTTGGGAACCCCAGGAACTAGGGTTCTCAGATGTTATGCATCGGAGGGCGGCTTCCATCTCTTGGTTCAGCCACTCCATCTGGCCATTACTCTGTGGGTGAAATCTAGAGGAGAGGCTGACTGTGGCCCTGAGCACTGAATAGAATGCTTTCCACACCTGGGAGATGAACTGTGGCCCGCGGTCCGATACAATGTCCACCGGGATGCCATGAGCACGGAAAACATGGGTAACAAGGAGGTCGGCTGTTTCTCTGGCGGTAGGAAGTTTGGACAGCGGTAAAAAGTGTGCTGGTTTGGAAAAACGGTAGACCACAGTCAGGATTACCGTATTTCTATTGGAGGGCAGCAGCCCGGTGACAAAATCCAGCACGATGTGGGACCACGGTCGCATCAGGATGGGCAAGGGGCTCAGGAGTCCAGCACTGGGTTGTGAAGGGGTTTTGTTTCGGGCACAGACGGAGCAGGCAGCAATGAACCTCTGGGTATCCTGGTCCATAGAGGGCCCCCAGAACCTCTGACGCAGAACTGCTAGTGTCCTGGAGACCCCTGGGTGGCAGGAGAGCTGGCTGGAGTGGGCCCACTGAAGCATTGCCGAGCGCGTCATCTGCGGAACGAACAGAGAACCGGGGGGGCCACCTCCCGGGCATGGCTGCTGTTCCTGGGCTTGGCGGACAGTGGCTTCAATTTCCCAAGTTAGCCTGGCCAGAAATCGGGAGGACAGGATAGGCTGGCTATTGACAGGATGGCTATGGGGTGGCGGGGGTGGACCATCATCCGTGTTGCTGTGGCTGGGGGTCCCCGGGACCTGGGGGCTGTGGCCGGGGGGGTTCTCCTGCGTGCCTGACGGATCCGGGCAGGTGCGATGGCTCTTGGTGGGCTGCGGGGGCTGGATTGGCCGTCCTGGTGGGCGCTGTGGCTGTACTGCGGGCTGGTGGCATGTGGTGGCTCTGTCCTAGTGGGTTGTCAGGACGCATTGCGGGGTGTGGGGGCCCTGGGTGTACTGCGCTCGCCTGGGGCCTGGTGCGGGGGGTATGCGGGGTGCCTCCCTGTTGGTGTCGCCGGGCCCCACCACACTGTCCATTTTTGCCCTCTGGGCTCGCATCGGGGCCCGGCTCTGATTTCCTCTGGCCGACTCCCGGTGGCGGCCTGCTTTGCTGGGCTGGTTGCCATCCCTTCAGTGGGCCGCTCAACCACTGTGTCTGGCTTCCTGG
This sequence comes from Amphiprion ocellaris, assembly GCF_022539595.1. Classification (NCBI taxonomy): domain Eukaryota; kingdom Metazoa; phylum Chordata; class Actinopteri; family Pomacentridae; genus Amphiprion; species Amphiprion ocellaris. The sequence goes on from NC_072768.1 coordinate 27,967,375, forward strand.
CTGTGTGGGGCCATTGGCCCCCTCGGGGGTGGGGGGTTTGGTGGGGGCTGGGGTGGGCGGGGTTGGGGTTTGGGTGGCAGGTGGGTCCTCGTGCCCCGGGCCACCTGGGTTGGCTTGGCGCGCTGGGGGTGTCGGTAGCTGCTCCCTCTTGTTCTCTGGGTCCGCGTCGTTCATGGTGACCCCGGTGGCTCTCTGGGGGCGCCGCCCTGTGGCTCCTATGGCCCGGGGGGAGGGGTGCCCTGTTGGCTTGGCCCTGCCTTGCCGTGATTGCTGTTCTGGGCTTCGGGGTTCTTCACACTTGCATGTTTGATCAGGTCTCGCCAGCTACTGCCGAGTCCCATTGTCAGCGAATGATGGGACCCGCCAGAATGTGCTGAGACTCTCTCCAGAGTCTCTACCCTAAACTCATTCTTTCTTTCACTAGTATCCTCTTCTGGCCTATTCTATTCTATCAAAACATTCACAATTATGGTGCTCAGTATCATTTGTTTATTTATTTATTGAATCTCTTTTTCTTTTTTGTTGGTTTTCTCTTCTTTTTTTTATTGATGGGCAGTTAGTAGTTGGGAACACCACCTTCAATCTTTAATTGCAATAGCACCGCCTGTTAGTTTCTATCCCTGTTCATCCTGTTCGTCCTGTCCAGTCTTTGTTTCCCCCACACATCACTGAGGTGTAGCACTGCCCTCCCTGGCTCCTAATAGGGAATTCTAATAAAGAATGTCTGCTTAGCTTTCAAGGAGGACCAGTGATGGTCACACACATGCACTAAATATTAAAATATTTGGTTGCAAGACTAAAATATGCATCAATCTCATACAATGTTGACACCTCTTTTGTGGAGTTAAACTATGAGAACAAATGCAGACAAAAGAAAAAAAAAAAGGATAGGCTCCGGCGTCTGTTGGTCCTCTTCCTTAGCATAGATGCGAGACAGGGCGTCCGGTTTGATGTTCCTGGATCCTGGGCGATATGAGAGAGAAAAATTAAACTGGCCAAAGAAGAGGGCCCACTTGGCTTGCCTGGAGTTCAGCCGTTTGGCTGTCTTGATATACTGCAAATTTTTGTGATCGGTCCAAACGAGGAATGGTTGTTCGGCCCCCTCCAGCCAGTGTCTCCACTCCTCCAATGCCATCTTGACCGCCAGGAGCTCATGGTTGCCGATGTCATAGTTCCTCTCTGCAGCCGACAGCTTCCTGGAAAAGAAAGCACATGGATGAGGTTTCCCATCTCCAGGTGCCCGCTGGGAGAGCACCGCTCCTTCTCCGGTGTCCGAGGTGTCCACCTCCACAATAAACTGCCGGCTGGGGTCCGGTTGCACAAGAATGGGGGCGGAGGTGAAGCGGTTCTTCAGCTCCGCGAACGCCGCCTCTGCCTCCGGGGTCCAGCTGAATTTCCGGGCTGTAGAGGTGAGTGTTGTCAGAGGAGCCGCTATACAGCTATAGTCCCTTATGAAGCGGTGGTAGAAATTGGCAAACCCGAGGAACCGCTGAAGCTGTTTGTGATCCTCGGGTCGTGGCCAATTTTTCATCGCTGCCACCTTAGCATGGTCCATCCTGATCTCCCCCACAGAAATGATGTAGCCTAAGAAGGAGACCGTCGGCACGTAGAACTCGCACTTCTTGGCTTTGACGAATAGTCGGTTCTGGAGAAGGTGTTCCAGGACTTGTCGGGCGTGCCGGCGGTGCTCCTCTAAGCTGCGGGAGAAGACCAGGATGTCATCGAGGTAGACGAAGACAGATCCGTTCAGGAAGTCCTGGAGCACGTTGTTCACCAGATGCTGAAAGACGGCGGGGGCGTTGGTGAGGCCGAAGGGCATTACGAGGTAGTCGTAATGCCCGAGCGGGGTGTTAAACGCCGTCTTACACTCATCCCCCTCTCTGATGCGGACCAGGTGATAGGCGTTCCGAAGGTCGAGCTTGGTAAACGTCGTGGCTCCGTGCAGGGGGGTGAATGCCGAGCTGATGAGGGGGGGAGAGTACTTATTTTTGATGGTGATGTTGTTCACCCCCCGGTAATCGATGCAGGGACGGAGGCCTCCATCCTTCTTCCCCATGAAGAAGAATCCCACTCCGACGGGGAAGGAGGATGGGCGGATCAGTCCAGCGGCCAGGGAGTCCCAAATATATTCCTCCATAGTGGCATATTCTGGCTTTGACAGGTTGTAGAGCCGCCCTCTCGATAGGGTGGCCTCTTTCATCAGCTCGATGGCGCAGTCTTAGGGGCGTTGCGGGGGGAGGGACAGGGCCTGGTCTTTATCAAAGACGGGTGCGACGTCATGGTATTTGGGGGGCATGCTGGACAGATCTACGGGCTTGGGCGGAGCAGCTGGGATCGGGTTACCGGGGGATGGAGCGGAGCGCAGGCAGGAGTTATGGCACTTTGGGCTCCATATCACAATCCTTCCCTGGGACCAGTTAATATGTGGATTATGGAGCTGGAGCCAGGGGTAACCAAGGACGAGGAGGGTGTGGAGGTTTGGGAGGATGCAGAGGGACAGCCGCTCCTGATGGTTGCCAGATAGCAGGATGGGGATGGGGGCGGTCCGGAAGCGAACCTGGGCGAACCGCCGATCATTCAGGGCAACAGGTTGGGGAGCGGCTCGGTGGGGATCTCCGTCTGCGTGACCAACGATTCATCTATGAAGCTCCCCTCCGCCCCAGAGTTCACGAGGGCGGAGACGGTGAGCTGTTGGCCCCCCTAGGACAGGGTAGTGGGGACTCGTAGCTGAAGAAGGGGGGAGGAAACCGAAGTCTGGCTCACCAGGATTCCTCCATCACTGGTGAGCTGGGGCTTTTCCCAGCTTGGCTGGGCAGCCTGCCGCACACTGACCGACCTCTCCACAGTAGAGGCAGGCATTCCTCCGGCGGTGATCTGTCTTCTCTTCTTCAGAGAGGCGGGCCTGACCAAGCTGCATCGGTTCATCCTCAGATGGCGCCGGTGTGTGAGAAGGTGGCGGAAGTCGGAGCAGGGGAGGCGGGCAGGGAAGTGGGTTGGATCCCGGACTGAGACTCCGCGGGCAGGGGCATGACAGGGCCGGGGGGCGTGACTGGGCGGACTGGAGGACTCAGAACCCTTTCTCCCGGCGGTGCTCTCTGATGCGGTTGTCCAGGCGTATAACCAGGTCAATAAGCGCCTCCAGGCTGGAAGATTCGGCCCTCGTCGCCAACTCATCTTTAATGACCTCGTTGAGCCCCCTCTGGAACGCCTCCTGCAGGGCGTCGTCATTCCAGCCACTCTCCGCCGCTAGCATCCGGAAGTCGACTGCATATTCAGCCGCGCTCTGGCCTCCTTGTTGCAGGGAATACAACCGCTTCCCTGCGTCTCATCCGCGGACAGGATGATCAAAGACTTTTTTCATTTCTTGGACGAAGGCGGGGTAGGAGTGCCAGATGGGACTCCCAGTCGTGCGCCACCCCCGTGAGAAGACTCAAAATATAGGCTATACGGGACCTGTCTGTACTATAGGTACGTGGCTGCAACTCAAACACTAACAAAGTTTGCATTAAAAATGCCTGACACGTACCTTGGTCCCCCCCATAATGCTTAGGGGTGGGGACATAAGGCTCTAGGGCAGCAGTGGGCGCCGGATTGGCAGGGACAGTGCTAGGAGCAGGTTCAGGATCAGGGGGGGCTACGGGAGTGGGTGCTATGGTGAGTTGGTGAATCATGGCGGAAATCTGATTCAGCTGGTCTGAAAAGGTGTTCATTTGAGTAGCCATGTTCTGATTAGATGAGGTTAAATCTCTTAAGGCCTGGCTATGCTGCCCGAGAAGCGCCCCCTGGTTGGATACAGCCTGGAATAGATCTGGGGGGGACACAGGGCGCTCGGGACCCCGCTATTTGCTCTCCACGTTCATCTTGGCCAGATCATACTGTCAAGGTGAGGGGTTGTGAACTCGTGCAGAGAGCAAACAGACGAGGGAACGAGACTGAGGCAAAAGGTGGTTTAATAACAGAAAAACTCATAGTAAAGTGAGGGGAGGAACAAATGCAACTAACTAAAGGGGAGTCACAGGCAGGGGGGTGACGGTACCGGGAACCAACAGTCCAGCCGACATCCGGGGTGGTGTTGGCCGGCGGCAGAGAGCAGGCAGGATGGGATCTGGTTCCAGGGGGGGCGACTGGCTGGATGTTCCGGGGCGAGAGGGACTTGGCAGACGGGATGAGTTCGGGCAGGGTGGGGTAGGGATCCTCCAAGGCAACGGGGTTCCAAACAGAGGTGGGGGTGAGCCAGGAGGGGAGGGGGGTTCGGGCAGGCAGGAGATCCGAGGATTTCAGAGGGCAAGCCTGGGTCGGGAAAACCGGGCAGCTGGGTCGGCGAACTAGGCAGAAGCGAAAACACGGTTAGTACTATAGTCTCTTTTAACAGAGGAGCACAAGGAGGGCTAGAGCAAACTGACTGTGAGAACAGCGTTTACGATCTGGCAGGGAGTAGACTGTGTGACCGGCTTTTATTGTGGTGATGAAGAGCAGGTGTGTCTCACCGCAGCTGCCCGGATTTCTGTAGATGAAACTGATTCTGGATGATTAGCAGCTGTGGAGGAGAGCTCCGCCAGGTACCAGAGGGAGAGAGAGAGAGAGAGACAGAGAGAGAGAGAGACAGAGAAGAAAAGGAGGTGAGGTGGGGGCTGAGGCGGGGACGGAGGAGGGGACCCTGACAGATACCAAATCTTGCAGTATCGCACACCACTACCCAAAAAGATTCAGAAGTATATATACCTACAGTTTTGCAAGATCTTGCAAAAGTTATTACGAGACCCTGAGAAATTTTGCGAGATCTCGCAAAAATTTCTCGCGATTCTTCCTGTTTTTTTTCTCCATGTATCTTCTGGGGCTTCATAATTTTTGTATCTATATTTAACAAAAAATAAAAAATTAAACCTAGATTCAACATGTACATTTTTCAAAATTTCACCGAGGTGTTACCAATGCTGGAAAAAAGGTCACTCCACCTACTACACGTTTTACTACTTATATTTCAACTTTTTGTTATACTTGCCACATCCTTGTTTTGTGTAAACACAGTCTGCAGTTTAGCTGAAAAGTCCTAGGTGAAACACTAATGGCTTCACAGTGGTGCAGAGGAGGTAACATTTCCTTTTCCTTTTTACAGAATCTGGTGCAAAGTGTTTTTTTTTTTGACACATTCATGAATCACAGTTTCTTGCTCTAGAAACTGTTTTTTTAAAAGATAACATGCCTTTCAAACCCACAGACAAGTTTTGAGTGTTTGGTTTTAAGTCATTAATAAGACAAAGTTACAAATATACTAGAATTGTGTGTTTTGGGGTATTTAAATATTGCAGATTCACACACACATGCAACTTGTAAGTCTAGGTGTTTTAAAGAATGCAACATGCTTCAAATTTTCTTATTGTAGGATTTTTTCCATGTTATGTGAATATTTATTTTGTAATATTTATGATTCTCATTTTCTGTAAATCGAAAAGAGTTATTCAGTGAAATGTTTTGCTATTTCATAGTTCCCTGTGGTACAAGGAGTAATCTTATTGATGGCAGAGTCACAGGCACTCCCTGTTTAACATGATTTCGATTTGCCTGATGGTTGACCACCAAAACATCACACTAATATATCTTTGCAAGTTAGAATGTACTAGACTCATTAAATACATTTGCAAAAAGTTTGTTTGATTGAATTACATGACAGCTTCTTTTAACATGCTTTATTCCATGTGAGTGATATACAGAAATTAGGTGTAATCATATATCTCCTGCATGCCTAAAGACTAGTCTGCTGTCCCATCACTATGGACATAATAAACTTCACAAATAACAGTTTTTTTTTTTCTCATTGGGAAAAATGTAAATTTTTTCCAAGGCTTGTGTCAATAACATTGAGTGTAGATGTCGAAGCGCCATCCAGCAGATTCAAGTCTGAGTGGCAGGTATCTGGATAAGAGCCAAACCCAAAAGTCTCATATCAATCTAGCTGTGATGAAAAAGATTTCAAGGCTGAACCAAGTTCTACTATTATGAGTTTCCTTGGGTCCTTCCTTACACTAACCAGCCTAGAAACAAAGGGCTCAGCAGTCCTGAGGGATCCCCCACTGTGTTTGGCTGTTGGTTGATTTGAGAGGAACCAAACTTACCTCATGGGAGACAATTAACAGTTTTTTTCTTTGTATCTCATTCCTCTGACACTGAAGAGCTCACATTTGATGCAGTTCTAAGTGTCTCTTGCGATTCTTCTATCTACCATATCCCTTCCATTTCACATTTCAAAACAGCTCACATTAATCTTTAGAAAAAGCAATGATTATCCAGAGGAAATAACCCTGACTTGTCACAAAACTTACATTTTGTAAACAGTTTGAAGACAATAAATGACCTGTAGGTAAACTGCAGTATTCCCACCATCTTACCTTGGGAAAAAGGAGAGGCTGGGTACTCCCTCAAGGGACAATGCAAAAAAGGGAATACTACAAATAAAATTGAAAATCTGTATTTTAAAATTGTTATTTATCTAGCTTACATGGTGTCAATTCATTTCAATAAGAACCTATACCACATTTTGCTGTCAAATATTGTTGCACTAGTTGGCAACTAGCAAGGTTGAATAAATCAAAGAAAAAAAAGAAAGAAGGGACAGCATTTGTGATTCCACTCTTCTTTTCGCTTGACTTCATTTTTAGACACTTAAAGACCCCTGACAAACAGTCTCATACACACACACGGTCTGCTGCCAGCACAATAACAAACGGCTTCAATTTAACCAGCCAAGCAAAACAAATTAGAAGCACACACACACACACACACACACACACACACACACACACACACACACACACACACACACACACACACACACACACACACACACACACACACACACACAAGGTTGACACAATAGAGCATTGTTGTTTTTATTGTGGCTAAGTGATTGGTTGGCATGCTTCATTCAAATTTAATACAATCGCATAACAGGCTAACAGACAAATTCTAACACAGTGCTGTGTTATTGCAGAATAAGGCTCTATTGTTTTAGCATCGTGGGAATGAACATGACGGCTAGTCCGTTGGTGTTCCACTGTGCTACCAGAGAGATCCCTGTTACTTGTTTCCCTGCTAAAATACCCTAAAATGCATTGTTACATCACGTAGCAAAAACAATGGCAATAGAGGTCAGCAACAGCACACACTATACATCACATTCTATACACCACTAGGACGAGGTGAAAATAGAATGTGTCAATTACCAAATTCTATGCCAAGTGGTTTGACTAGTTAGACAAAACATCCTCACTCACAGTCGACTTGCAAGCTTTCTTGGGAGCTTATGACCATATCTTTCAGAGTAGTGGGCCCACTCTACTGTTATGCTGTACTGTTACGCATGAATATGTATGGATCCACTAGGGTACAAGTGACATTTTCTTTGTCAGAGGTGTACGCAATTCACTGCATAGATGTCCATGCATCAACAATTTTTTGTGACGCTGCAGACAGTCACCAACTGCATTAACTGAAAAAATGCAACTCTTATGTGCATGTAAAGAATGTGTCCAGATGGTAGGTAGACTAGAAAGTAGTACAATAAGAACAACTTCACCTCTGTGGTGTTCACATCTGTCTGTCAGCCCATCCACAATGTAATAAAACCAGATCCTCAGTTTGCCTTATGTAACAGTCCCTGGTAACGATGCCACTTTAAATGGTAAATGGTTTACATTTATATAGTGCCTTTCTACCTTAGTGGTACTCAAAGCGCTTCACAATGTTTGACATTCACCAATGGCGACAGAGTTTCGATGCAAGGTGCTGCACGGAGGGGCCGAGGATTGAACCACCAACTTTGCCACCTTGGACATCCTGCTCTATCACAGTCACCCAAATTTTACTGAGAAGCATCACTAAAGTGACTGTTTAGTTTAATGTCATACACTCATACTCATAGGATTCTTACCTGGCTTACATGTCTTTCCATCTGGTTTAAGCTGGACTCCAGTAGGGCAGGCACAGCTGTAGAAAGGATGGACTGGAGAGAGTAGGCAGAGATGACTACAGCCTCCATTATTTTCACTACAGGGAGTCTGGACTGCCAGACACAAACAAAAAGTCCAGACAAAAAGACAAAGAGGAATATTTTTCCTGTTAGAAATGGCATGGTTATTCAAAACAACTGTGCTGTAAACAATGTGACCCAACCATAATCAGAATTTGAAAAGATCTACTTTATGTTGTTCTATAAAACTGAATTATTTAGCAGTCAGTACAGAGGACAGACACTACTCACTGCAGTTGGACTAGCTCAAGATAACAGGTCATTGTATTGAAGTTTTTGTGATGCATATCTACTGTACTGTACATAAACATAGGTAAAACATTTGCCTTACTATAAGGCTGTCGATAGGGCTCCAGAACCTGGATGTCCATAGGAGAATAAATCCCACTGAGAATCTCTCTTGTTTTGTCTCCGCTGTGTTTGTTACAAGCATGGATGGAGCGAGTTTGCCAGTCAGTCCAGTATAATGTCTCCTCAGACAGTGTTAGGGCAAAAGGATGGGTCAGGGTTCCCTCCACCACTGTTTCACTGCAGGATGAAATGAAAACTTGTTAAGAATAAGAGGTGTTGGAGTCTGTCAAGAGAACTTCCAAATATTACTAAAATGGGGGGAATTAAATAGGGGTAAAAAAAAAACTGTATAAGAAGATTTACTGCTAAGTTGTTTCATGTGGTAACTTGTCATGGAAAGTGTATGAAGTCTTCAGTGGACTGAGTAGTTTAATGTATAAATACACAAAAAATGTTTCAGTTAAGTTTTACTTAAAAACAACACTGTAGCATTCATCTTTTAAAACTAAACAGTAGTTGAATTTTTACTTTAATGGATGTTGTTATGTCAGATTTGTGCCCTATACTCTTCAAAGATGTAAATGCATATTATTATGGAAGTAAAACTGTGGATCTAATTGAGGCAATACAGGTAATTCCAGAAAACCACAAGGAAACAACACATTTATGTGCAGTCAAGATGGATCAGATGTGCCTGCCAGCACACAGATTAAGGGGAAAAAAATTAAACAAAAAATCTAACAGAGACTTAAATCTGGTTACAGCTCATTTTAAAGTCTTAATCTTAGTCTTTCGTTTATGATTTAAGGAGTTGGGATTGCACTGGGCACAAAGGTACCCCTTCTGCTCTGTGTCCTGCATGCAGGGCAGCAAAGCCGTCGACCAGAAGGAAGCCACTCAAATGTAGAAAAGAGAGCATGTGAGGGGTCTCGGATGATCCGCTTTGCCAGTCTACATGTTAACTGTTCATACACTGCAGACAGAGTGCTGAGAGGCAGTCCTAGAATTTTTGAGCATACAGTGACAGTCCTCTGCAGGCGGTTTCTGTTCTGGAGGCTGATGGAGTAGAACCAGCAGGTGATGGAGAAGGTGATGGTGCTCTCAATGAAGGAGTAATAGAATGTCTGGAGAAAGTTCTTATTTACTCCAAAAGAATTGAGCTTCCTTAGGAGATACTGTGTCTGCTGACATTTCCTGATAATCTCCTCTGTGTTTGAGGAGAATTTTAGCTGGCTGTCAAAGATGGTACTCAGATATCTGTACTCCTCCACATGCTCAAAAGGCATTCCATGGATGGTAGTGGTGACAGCTGTAGCAAGCGCCATCTGCTTGTTGGAAAAGGTCACCACCATCCCCTTGGTTTTTTTGAACATTCAGCTCCAGACAAGAGTTGTCACACCAGTCCACAAACTCCTGGAGGACTGAGCTGTGGGACTGAGAAGGTCCTGACAGCAGAGACAGCAGGACTGTGTCGTCTGCATATTTGACCAGGTGGGAATTGGGCTGTGTGGATCTGCAGTCATCCGTGTGATGAAGAGTAGCAGAGAGAGGACACAGCCCTGAGGAGAACCAGTGGAAGTGCGTTGTAAATCAGAGAAGGTGTTGCTGACCCGTACCCTCTGTGATCTGTGGGTTAAAAAGTCCAATAACCACAGGATGAGCTGATCATCCAGGTGGAAGCGGGAGGAGAGTTTGTGAGCCAGGATGTGGGGCTGGAGGGTGTTTAATGCCAAAGAGAAGTCGGCAAACAGGAGTCTTGCTGAAGTGTTCGGGTGTTCCAGGTGACTGTGTAAAGTGTCCAGAATGAATATTTTGGCATCATCAACACCTCTGCTCGAACGATATGCAAATTGGAGAGGGTCAATCTGTGAGTTAGTTACTCCAATGACGTGTTGTTTCACAATTCTCTCCATTGCCTTCATCACGAGGGAGGTGAGAGCCACAGGTCGGAAGTCATTGAGCACTTTGGTTGTACTCTTCATGGGATGGGGATGACTGTGGAATGTTTCCACAACTGAGGAACTGTACAGCTGTCAAGGCAGTTTTGGAAGAGGGTCTGAAAAACACTTCCCAGCTGTTCCACACAGTGCCTGAGCACATGACCACTGATGTTGTCAGGGCTGGGTGAGCTGGTCTCTCTAGTATCTGACTTTCAGCACAGTATCTGACTTTGTGCTCAGTTCAGATAAAGTCATTATTATGGGTGACTTTAACATTCACTGACATTGACAGTGACAGCCTTATGACTGCATTTAATTCATTATTAGACTCAATTAGCTTTTCTCAACATGTAAACAAACCAACTCAATTTTAATCACCCGCTTGACCTTGTTGTGACTTATAGCAAAGAAACTGAACAGCTAATAGTATTTCCCCGGAAGCCTTTTCTGTCTATTTTTTTTTTTTTTTTTTTAAATTTTCAATTTACAACAATGGATTATTCAGCAATTGAGAATAAATATCATTACAGTAGATGTCTGTCTGACAATGCTGTAACCAAATTTAATGAAGTAATACCATCAGTATTTACTTTAGCACCATTTATGGATAAAATAGAAGGCAAATATTACAACTTTACCCCCACAGAAGTGGATTATTTTGTTAACAATGCTGCAGCCAGACACTCAATAGCGTTGCACCTTTGAAAAAGAAAGCTATGTCTCAGAGAGGACCTGCTCCCTGGCATAATTCCCAGCTGCGGACTTTAAAGGTGGCATCGCGAAAACTGGAAAGGAAATGGTATCCCACTAGTTTAGAAGAAGTTTACGTAGCTTGGAATAATAGTCTAGTGATTTAGAAAAAAATCTCTTCGTGATGCCAGGACAGCATATTATTTATCATTAATAGAGGAGAACAAGAACAATCCCAGGTTTCTCTTCACCACTGTAGCCAGGCTGACAAAGAGTCAGAGCTCTGTTGAGCTTTGTATTCCATTAGCTCTGAGCAGTAATGATTTCTTGAGAAAAAATAAATCATCTCACCCTTCCTACAACTGTCACAGATATATCACTATGTACAGTTGCTTTAGAAATGGCTGTAAGACCTGACGAATATGTAGACTTCTTCACTTCTATACATCTCTCTGAGATAATTTGAACAGTGTCTTCATCTAGACCATCTTCTAGACCCTATCCCAACTAGACTATTCAAGGAGGCTTTACCTTCAATTAATTCTTCAATGTTAGATTTGATCAATATCTCTTTCATCACAGGCTATGTACCACAAGCTTTAGGGTTGCTGTAATCAAACCTTTTCTTAAAAAGTCTACTCTTGATCCAAATGTTTCAGCTAACTATAGACCTATATCCAATCTAAAATTCTTGACAGAACTGTTGCAAATTAATTATGTGAACACTTACAAAGGAATAACTTGTTTGAAGAGCTTCAGTCAGGCTTCAAAGCGCATCATAGCATAGAAACAGCTTTGGTGAAAGTCACTAATGGCCTTCTCATAGCATCAGATAATGTACTGGTCTCTGTACTTGTTTTGTTGGACCTTAGTGTGGCATTTGACACGATCAACCACAAACTTTTACTACAGCGACTAGAACATGTTATTGGCATTTAAAGGGACAGCACTGGACCGGTTTTAATCCTACTTATCAGACAGATTCCAGTTTGTGCACGCCAACAAGCATGGTAATGTTAATCATGGAGTTCCTCAGCGTTCTGTCTTAGGATCGATATTGTTTACATTATACATGCTTCCTTTGTTTGTTTTTGTATTTATCAGTCCGATGGCGAGCTTGTTACATCGGAATTTCAGTCATAATGTGCACCAACTTGTGTATATTTTTGTTGACAATAAAGTGGCTATTCTATTCTTTAGGCAATATTATTACGAAGCACTGTATTAATTTCTGTTGTTATTCTGAGGACATGCAGTTGTATTTATCCATGAAGCCAGATGAAACTAACCAGCTAGCCAGACTGCAATATTGTCTGAAGGACATAAAGACCTGGATGACCTGTAATTTTAACTACTACAAAATTCAGACAAGACTGAAGTCAATTGTATTTGGCCCCAAACATCTTAGACATTCGCTATCAAAGCATATATTTACTCTAGATGGCATTACATTGGCCTCCTGTACTACTGTGAGGAACCTCGGTGTTATTTTTGACCAGGACATGTCCTTTAACTCACACATCAAACAAATCTGCAGGACTTCCTTTTTTCACTTGAGAAATATTGTAAAAATCAGGAACATCCTGTCTCAGAATGATGCAGAAAAATTTGTCCATGTATTTGTTACTTTCAGGCTTGACTATTGCAATTCCTTACTGCCAGGATGTCCCACTAACCCTCTGAAACACCTACAGTTGATCCAAAACGTTGCAGCGAGAGTACTGACGGGAGTTAGTAAGAGAGATCATATTTCTCCTATACTGGCTTCTCTTCATTGGCTTCTTGTGAAATCCAGAAAAGAATTTAAAATCCTTCTCCTGGCGTATAAAGCTTTTAACGACCAACCTAATCCTAAACTCTATTATCCTAAACACCTGACAGTACCATATCATCCTAGCAGAACTCTTGACTCTCAGACTGCAGGCTTACTTGTGGTTCCCAGAATTTCTAAAAGTAGAATAGGAGGCAGAGCCTTCAGTTATCAGGTGCCTCTCCTGTGGAATCAGCTCCCAGTTTGGGTTCAAGAGGCGGAGACCCGCTCTATTTTTAAGACCAGGCTTAAATCCTTCCTCTTTGACAAAGCTTATAGTTAGGGCTGACTTGGGTGACCCCAAGGGGGTCAATTGGAGTCCGCAGATATGGGGCACAATTGACTTCTTCTTCGATGTCCCTTAGTTATGCCCTTAGTTATATTGCTATAGTCCTTTCTCCGAGTGTCCCTGGTCCTGGCGCTGGATGCTTCTGATCTGTGGTTGCTGTCCTATCAACTGGCTTAGTCTCCATCATGTCCACTGTGGGATGCTACTGCTGTCTTTCCTCCAGCCCACTGCTTCCAACTGCGCATTTCCACCGATCTACTCTGCATCGCCCTTACTATACTTGATATGCTCATCTACACACTGTTTGCATCTTACTACCAGCTATATATGTAGTATATTTAATGCCAGAGCCTTACACTATAACAGTAAACTTATGAATCAGTTTCAATGTTGGCTTGTACTTTGTATGTATCATCTAAGTTACTCTGATCATGCATGTATCCCAATGTGTGTTACATGTTTCCTTGTCTCCCACCCCCCTCTTCTCCCATCCCTCTCTCTCCCCCAACCCCTCTTCCTCTTCTGTCTCTCTCAACCCACCGGCCAGCAGCAGATGGGTACCCCCCATACAAGCCGGGTTCTGCTCAAGTTTTCTTCCTGTTAAAAGGGAGTTTTTTCTTGTCACTGTCGCCTTAGGGATTGCTCTGGGGGTTCAGGTGTATGGGTTCTGTAAAGTGTCTTGAGACAATTTGAATTGTAATTGGCACTATATAAACAAAAAATCCAGGAAAAACTAATTTTCTAACAGTTATGAATTCATTTCCAGCTGATTACGCTACCAGTCTAAAGTTTTAGAACACCCAAATGTTTCCAGTTTTTCTGGAAATTATGCATGTTCATGTCCCATTGTACTCTGAAATGAAAGCAAATTAAGTTAAAAAAAAATCTATTTAGAAACCAAAATGTATTCTAAACTTTTGACATCAAATTAGTCACCTTTGGCAGATAAAATAGCTGAACACACCCATGGCATTCTTTCCACAATGGAAATCAAATATTCTTCAGAAAGTTCTTCCCAACTCTGTTTGCAGAAGTTCCCATAAATGTGTGGCACTTGTAGGTTGCTTTGCTTTCACTCTTCTTTCCAGTTCATCCCAAACCAGCCCAATGGGGTTTAAGTCTGGATCTAGTCACTCCATGTTTTCAAGCTTACCATCTTGTTCTTTTTTCCTAAGGTAGTTTTGGCATAGCTAGGACTTATGTTTTGGGTCACTATTTTGCTGTAGAATGAAACCCTGACCAATTAGGCACATACCAGAGGGTAGTGCATGGTGTTGCAGAATACTGTGGTAGCCATTTTGGTTCAGGGTACCTCTCACTCTGTACAAGTCACTGGATCAGCAAAACAGCCCCAGACCATCACGCTTCCTCCTCCATGTTTGACAGTTGATGTCACACACTGAGGAACCAACCTTTTGCCTTCTTGATGGCTTTCAAAAATCCGACATGATGAACCAAAGATTTCAAATTCTGATTCATCAGTCCATAATATTTTCTTCCAGTCTTCAGTATGCCATTGGCTGTGTTTCATGGCCCTGGCAAGCCTATTTTTCTTATTCTGACATCTTAGCAATGGTTCTCTTGCTGCAACTCAACCTGTCAAACCTGCAACTTCGTCTTCTCTTCACAGTTGAAACTGAGACTTACTTACTACGACCACTATGAAACAGTGCTTTAAGTTGTTGTCCTGTGAGCTGCCTATCATGCAAGCTGTTGACTCTCAGAAACTTGTGTTCTGATTCTGTTGTCGTTTTGGGTCTTCAAGACCTCTTCCTGTCAGAGTTTCCCCCAGTTTCTGAGTGCTTTTTAATAGTGAAGAAAACTGTACTGACACCTTGACTTTCTTAACAATTTCTCTGTAGGAAAGACCTATATATTTAGAGTTATGATGGTCTGTCTCTCATCTATTGTTACAGTGTTTCCTCTACATTCATATAGGAGTGGCAGGCCACCATTCCTAAATCCTAGCTGCTCCTTCAAATTTCTTTTTTTTTTTTATTGTCGCAAATACACCACCGCCACATGTCTCCACCTTCACAGCAGAGTCCTGCACTGTGTTGGGTACTCGTAAGCACTAAGGTAAACCATAGATAACTACCTTGCTCAGTATGTTCTCTTTGATACGTCGGGTTAATACGATGTTAAGTACTCGTGAGAGCATGACCTTGAAAGCAACATCACGTCAAGCACCCAGGCACTAGGTCAGGGAGAGTTAGAGGAGTGTCGTCTTAGAAAATAGGGTAAGGACTTACCGGAGAAAAGTTATTAACTTAAGATAACTCATAATAGAGTTTACAAGTTCAATAGACATTCGCAAAATATTGATGCCATTGATGTTTATTAGCTTAAGTTAATTGGGCCCAATGCCAATTCAGTGTTGCTAATGTTGAGTAAACTAATTGATAACATTAAACTAATATCTACACGCCTTGATGTAACTGCTGACTGCATTTTCAGATGAGCTTGTTCAATTTATTTATTTTTTTTTGGTCGTTCAATAAATAGGTTGTACAAGTAAAATCTGCAGTCAAGTGCCATTTGTTTATGCCACCACAGCTCCTGGAGAGCATGCCGCCGCTGCTGAGAAAAATCCTAGAGCTGTGTTAATTGCCTTTTCTTCGCCATTTTTATAGCAACACACTACTTTCGGCAATACAATACTGTTCAAATAATGCTCTCAAGATTATGGTGGCACAGTGTGTTCCGACACTACTTCTATGCAGACAGAGGGAGTTGTAAGTAATCAAGAAAAGTTGGGACATCTGTAGGAATTGGTAGCAGCAACTTTAAAGGGTTGATCAACCTCCATCTTCAAGTTGATAGCCCATTTCTTGTTCCCTGAAAAAGGCCTTTTTGCACAAGTGTGAAATGCACATTATTTTTCAGATTTGGGTAACCTTACAACTTTTTTTTTTAACTCTGGCAATTTACCACTTACCTTTGTATAGTATTTCAAGCTATTCATTGGACTTGACCTACATGAATTTCAAAAAAAAAAGGAAAAATTGGGGCGTTTTAAAGCTTCTGACCGATAGTCTCAGTATTTGATCATGACTCAGTACTTGGTGGATTAACCTTTGTTCACAACCACAGACATCCCAGACATTTCTTGTAGTTGGTCACCAAGTTTTCCCATATTTCAAGAGGTATTTTAGATCATTCCTCTTTGCAGATTTTCTCTAGATCCTTAAGGTTCCGAGGCTGTGGCTTAAAAATGCGAAGCTTCATCTCCCTCCATAGATTTGCTTTTGGATTAAGGTCTGGCTAGGCCATTCCATGACCTTAATGTGCTTCTTCTTGAACCACTCTTTGTTACCTTACCAATTATCTTGCTGGAAGACCTACCCACAACCCATTTTAAGTGCTCTGACTGAATGAAGGGGATTAGTGCTCAGGATTTCTTGGTACATTGCTCCATTCATTGTTCCATCAATGAGGTGCAGTCATCCTATGCCTTTGGCAGAGAAACAGCCCAAAAGTATACTGTTTCCACCTCCATGCTTGACTGTGGGGATGGTGCTCTTGGAGTCACAGTCAGCATTTTCCTTTCTCCAAACACGACAATTGATGCCAAAGACTTCAATTTTAGTCTCATCTGACCAATTCACATTCTTCCAAGCTTCCTAAGCATTGTTCAAATGCTAATTGGCAAACTTCGGATGGGCCTGTACATGTGCCTTCTTTAGCTGGGGGACCTTGCGGGCACTGCAGGATTTCAAACCAACAGTCGTCACCTTCATACCAAGTAGCTTGCTGATAGTCTTGTAGCCCTTTCCAGCCACGTGAAGCTCCACAATCTTGTCTCTAATGTCTCTGGATAGCTCTTTGGTCTTGCCCATGGTAGTAAAGTTGAAGATACAAAATGTGATTCCTTGGAAAGGTTTCTTTCACACATGTACACGTAACTATTTCAGATTATGAGTTTCTGATGCAGAACAGGTTAATATGTATACCTCTTGGCCCTATAGCCAATCTAGGGGAGCCACAATTCTTGCTGGTGGGAAAGGGATCAAATGCTTATTAATAAAGGTGCTTCTTCACTTGGGATAGCAAATTTTCAAAGTGTAAATAAAGGGGACAAGAGCAACCTGTTTAATTCACATCTTTTATCTATGCAAACAGACTAACATTTTAACACTACTGTGTCTTCATCAGAGGTAAAATGGAGCAAATTATTATTCACACATGAAACAGATACATTCAGTTAGATTAATGGAAAGGAGTGCATGTCTAACAGGAGCTTTAAATTATTTAAGCATCTCTTTAAAACCTCTAAAAAGTAATCTCTGTGTATCAAAGTTACAAATTTAGCAATGATTTGAGAAAAAAAAATTCCTTTTTTACCTTAAAAAAATGCCATAGATGTGACTCTGCACCATTGCTTCCCCTTGAGTGTGCAAATCTATGAAGTTCCCCCACTTTTGCACCCATCTCTCTGCTATTTGCTACAGCTAAAGTACACTGGCTTACGCAAAACACTGTAAGACCAGCGTTTTACTTGACGCATTCGCAAATATGCGAAGGTCCACAAGAGTCAATTTGGCATGAACTTTATCTTCTGGAGTTTGCATGAGGCAGCTGATGATAGATGCACTGAAAGGGGAAAGGAAATTCTGAGCCATGAGAGAAATGCACTCAGAGCTTGTGTAGAGCTGTGTGTTTAGACTGGGCCCCTCACACCGCAGCTCTATTTGTGTTGGATTGCTCTTTCTAGGTTTTCTTCTACTCTGTCTGTAAAGTTATTTTTCTCTCTCCCCTCCCTGATCGTGTTCTGTTGGGAGAACTTGGAAAAACACAAAATGTTACCCACTGATTTTTAAGGTTTCAGTATTGTATTTTAAAATTGTCTGTGATGTTTATCTGTGATTTATCCATTTCCATGACAGTGCTTATGTCGCAGTGTGCAAATGTTTCACTAACACAATTCACGCACGCACGCACGTACACACACACACACACACACACACACACACACGAGTTCCATACCGTGCACGCACACACATGCACGCACGCACGCACGCGCGCGCGCACACACACACACACACATGAGTTCCATACCGTGCAGATCCATCCAGGTTAGCTCTGTGAATGAAGCTGAGTTTGGCATCAGCCCAGTACAACTTCTGTTCCACCAAGTCTATGGTGAGACCGTTGGGCCAGTATATGTCCACATTCACTATCAGTTTTCTGTCACAGGATGAACAGAGGGGCACAAAATGAATACATCAGAGGAACCAGTATTTTCTCAAACATTGCTTAAAATACATTTTTTCTTACTCTTTAATAATAATTACAGTACCTGTAACAGTCCCATTATGAATTTGTGATGTTGCAATTGCAACAGTTCACGCGAATTCAAGCAATCTCCGTGAATTCTGCACGACCTTGCGATTTTGTCCAATCACTGCAACTTTTTTTAAGCCAGTTTATACTGTCATTGTCTTACAATGTGTCAATACTGTACTATTTCATCCTCATCTCTCACCCCTGTATATAACTGTAAATATTATTACTACTGTTCTATTATTGTTTTATTCCTATTACTATGTCTATTGCTACATAAGCTGCTGTAACAATGTAAATTTCCCCTGGCGTGGGGAGAAATAAAGGACTTATCTATCTTGTCTTATCTTCAATGAGTTCCACCAATCATAGCAGTCCCTAGCGCAAATGTAATGCACGCATGTCACCAAATTCACTTCCTTGTTTATGGTTTGAAGATCCAGACATGTCTGATTTTAATGTCTCTCATTTACCAACAAAAACTACTGCTAAAGACCGTGAAAAACAATTCCCTGATGTTCCTCACTGTTTTGCACCCTGTGCAATACAGTAGTTCCTCGCCGAATTTTGCGGTACAGATATTTTTTCTGTATTTATTATTGTGGCGAGTCGCATTGAAAAGTAGCACTGGAGGACAGATATCTGCTCTTCATACACTATGTAACTGCTAGATGCTTTTATTTTATCACAGAGGCTACGGTGTAAATGTGACAGGAAGTCATCAAACATACTACACTTCCCACTCATGGTCCTGACAACATAACATTTAATTAAACTAACTAGGCTGACTAAACCACAAAAAGACAATAAATAAAAGATAATAACTAATAACACTGGAACACTAACATAAACCACAATAATGACATTTAAACCCTCTGAACTCCAGTGGTGCATTGTAGCACCACAGTTCAGTCATAGATCAGCTCTGCGATCGCTATATTTTTTAAATTATTTTTGCGGTAAAATAAGCATTTTCTAGCCTAAAAAATTGAAAACAATAGAACAAATATGTAAAAAAAAAAAAAAAATTAAAAAATTAAAACATATTAAAATATTTACTCGAAATAAAATGCGTAGCGTACAGCGCTGGGCTCTGATTGGCTCAGCGACCATAGCATCAGTCTCCTCTGTCTCCCCTGAGTATAGCGCACATTGTATAGCGGCATTCAGTATCTGGCCTTGTCCGTTTCACACAGATGTCTGATCACTATGCCCAGCAATCACACAGATGTCTGATCGCTGGGCATAGTGTTGCTCTGCAGTGATGTGCAGTGTGGGGAGGGTTTTTAAAGCCTTAAAATATAAATCAACAAGAAAAGCACTCAGAAAGCACAATACTCCACCAAGACTGTTCACTCTCTGACCTTGGGCTGAACACAGGAGTGTGTTATGCATGTGTGCGTGAATCACCTGCCCTAAATATGTATCAGGCAGCGGGAATTGATGGGACTCAGAAACACCCCCACAATTCAATCAATCAATTGTTCCTTGTATCATTGCCTACTGATACTCCTTGTATGCGGTAAGTCGGCAACGGTGGATTTGTAGTAGGATCATATGATCGTCAGCAGGGAACTGATGCAGCGTTCACTTGTTGTCATGGTTACAGTGACGCCATGCCGGCCGCTATATCTTGCAAAGCCACATCAATGCCAAAATCTAATCACTTTGTCTTTGTGTCATTTCTGATGTTTCCTGAAAATTTCATCCAAATCCATTTTTGAGTAATGTTGCTAACAGAGGAATGATTTACGTACGGCGATCGTCACATCACTCCGCCACGTTCCTTGGCGGAGTAATTAATCTAACTTACCGTCATTCTTTCAGTGCTCGCAACAGATCTGGATGCAACAGCTTCTGTCATAGTGATTTTTCTGGTCTGTGGTTCGCTCGTTTCAGCCATTCTCCTGATATGTTTCGTGGTAGAAAAGTGTTTGTCAGTCGATGATTTTCGTTTGTATTCCACCACAATTCACCACAGCGATCCCTCGTCTATCGCAGGGGTTTACGTTCCAGACCCTCCCGTGATAGACGAAAATCCACGAAGTAGCGACCATATTGTAACCCTTAAATATTGGTTGACTCACCCATCTCCAGGGCTGTGGGTCAGGCGGGTTACAATTATTTTTGAGTTTTTATGCTCTTATCTTTTGCATCCCCAGCACAACAGGACAGTTTTCTGCAAGTTTTACTCACCGCTCAGCACAACAAAAACAGACTGCACTCTTACCGGCTCTCCCGCTGTACCACAATGAAATCAGCTGTACCAAAAACAATAAGAATGCGGAACCAACATCTGGGACACCAAGCAGAGCAATAAGTAAACACAAAACAATAAAATATCTGACTAAATAATCAACGAAATAAGCTCAATGGCACAACATAAACACCAAAATAATAAACAAAAAAAAGTAAATGCAAGTGAACACAATCATACACAAATCCGATGCTACAATATTTATTTTATTATTACTCCGCCAAGGAGCGCGGCAGAATAATACGGAATAAAGATGAGGAGTTATGTGACATCAGCTTGTGTCTCTGTGAATTTGTCTGTCTTGTGCAACATTACTCAAAAGTGGACCAACGGATTTGGATGAAATTTTCAGGGAAGGTCAGAAATGACACAAGGACCAAGTGATTAGATTTTGGCAGTGATACAGCCTATAGTCTGGATCCACGGATTTGTTAAGGATTTCCCATTGAGATAACGGCATGGCGTCTGATAGCAGTACGGTACCCATGACAAGTGAACGCTGCCTCAGCTGCCTGCTGACGATCACATGATTGCCATCCTACGACAAATCCACCAATGTGGACTTATCAGAAATGATACAAGGAACAATTGATTAAATTGTGGGGGTGTTTCCAAGTCCCATCAAGTCCCAGCTACATATTTAGGCCATGCGATTTAGTATCTGTACATAAGGTACACATGCATAACACATGTTTGTGCTCAGTGCAAGGTCAAGGAATGAACAGTCTTGGCAGAGTACTGCGCTCTCTGAGTGTTTTTCTTGTTAAATAACGTGACAAGCTGTGAATGTGTGTGTGTAAATACGCGTGTGCCAGGATGCGTAACTAACTTTTTAAACCACTTACAGATAAGCCCGAATATGACTCATTCAATAGTAAATTATCATTTTGTGCTTTAAATGTACAAACCACTTCATGTTAAATCAGTGGCTGGTGCCAATTTCCCACCGTGGTGTGCGAGCTTGTGTAAATGGGTTGGAGCATGTTAAAGAATTAGCTTCGGAATAAATATTGTCAATAAGAATGTTGAAACATGTTCTAAAAGCTTTAAAAAAATGCAACTTCTTAGCAACTGGACTGACAATTTAACCGCAACAAATATGCTTAAAACATCACCACTTACATCGCAATTTATTTTAAAAGGCTGCTGGGAACTCTGGCAATTTAGGCAGCAGCAATCTCGAAAAATGCCCGCGAAATCCTGGAGGGACTGCTGCAAATGCGCATGCACTGGGGACACTGTTCTATGAAAATACTACTAATATTACTCTAAAATCCAAAAGTATAAGGTTTTCTATAGTTACACTACCTGTTGCTTCCATCCATGCCAGCACGCTCTATCCTGGGCTCCTCTCCCCAGTCTGTCCAGTACATGTAGCTTAAAGAAAAAATGAGAAGAAATATGTCAGTAATACAAACACTGAGTCATTTTGCAATATGTATTTACCGTTTAATGCTTATCACTACTAAAGAGTCAGAGATTACTTAGACAGCTTCTCAATCTTCTGCTTTCTGGAACTTGTAAAAGATGCAAAATGTCACATTTGTCCGCTAATAACTGAACACCAAGCCTGAGTAATAAAAAAATTCAGTTACTGCTTTTTCCTGACTTCCTTTTATAATTTCAACTATATCTACTCATCTTAAGTTTTTGTTTTTCTCTCTTCCATCCTGTATTTCATGCATCTTAAAAATATTAGAGCATCAAGATCAAGTTCGCATTTTTCATGTTATTTAAGTAAGAAAAAATTTTAAATATTCTAGACTCATTACACATAAAGTGAAATATGTTAAGCCTTTTTTGTAAATCTTGATTAGATGAACATGGCTTATAGCTTATGAAATTCAGAAAACCAGTATCTTAAAATATTAGAATATATGGTGTTTTGTCAAAAGGAAGAAGAGAAACACTCAATCTCTACATACAGATAAGATGAAGGCTGCTATGAAAGCAACCTGGACTTCAATAACACCTCAGCAGTGCCACAGGCTGATCACCTCCATGCTACCTGTATTAATGAGGTCATCTCAATTATGAAAAATATCTACCTTTTCACGATGTTCTAATTTTCTGAGATGCCAGAAGATGTCCTCCTAACGTTTATGCTGAACACATATATTATTATTAAATTCATTAAACCCTAGCTTTTAAGAACTGCCTTGGATTTTACATTTTACATCTAAATATAAGGGGTTTGCTTCCAAAATTGGGTTTTGTAAATGTGTTAGAGAGTGAAACAGGTCAACTCATCTTTATTCTAGCAGGAATGTGGTACAGTGCCAAAACTCTTGATACAAGACATTTACATTGCAGGTGACAATTCATTTGAATGTGACTGCAATAATAAATGAGGAGTATTAATTTATTTAAAGAACTCTTTGACTGTACCCCCACTTAGTGCCTTGTCACTGGATAAAAAGTTTATGCTGCTTGAAATAACAGTGTTGGAGAGAATGCTCACTATTACTGGAGATATCAATTTTAATTGCTTATCCAGTAAACCAGACTAAACAGACTAAAGGTTTTCTGTCTCGACTTCAACTGATATCCAAAGAAACCAGGCCAAACTTTAAAATCCTGCTTAATCTACATTAATTGGTATCACTTTAACTTACCCTACAATTACTCCACATCTGCCTAAATCTAATACCAGTTGTGACCGTACAGTAGCTTGTGTCAGAGGACCTCGAAAGCCAAAAACCCACTCAAGAAAGTTATGACTCAATCAGTAGTCAAAGCATAGTTTTAACTCATTCGGAAATCTTACCCTTAGTCCCACACCCGAATTGGAAAAAACAAAAGCCAGTTCTGGTAGTTGTTGTATGCACACCACCTGCTCCTTATACTATGTTTTTATCTGATTTAGCTAATTTAGTGCTCAGTATAGATAAATTAATTATAGTGGGTGACTTTAACATCTATGTAGACGCTGAGAATGACAGCTTCAACTCTGCATTTAGCTCGTTGTTAGACTCAGTTGGCTTCTCTCAAAATGTAAATGAATCATTAACTCACTGTTCAATCACCTTGCGACCTTGGTTTGACATATGGCATAGAAATCCTGTCCCAATTTTATCAAAATATTTTTAAATAACATTTGAATTTACAACAATGGATTACAGGGTATGTGCCAAGAAGTCCAGTACAGCAGATGTATCTCTGATAATGCAATTACTAAATTTCTGGAAATGATTTCAAAATTATTAACTTCAATGTTATATGCAAACACAATGCAGAGCAGCTCCTCTAACTTTAGCCCCACACAGGTAGATAATCTTGTTGATAGGACTGCAGCTTTACTGCATATATTCCTTGACATTGTCTCCCATCTGAAAAAGAAGGCAATGAATTATAAAAGAATAGCTACATGCTATAATTCATAAATGTAGGCTTTGGCAGTAGCGTTCTACAAATCCAGAAGAATTTCACTTACCCGGGAAAGATAGATGAATGACACATACCAACGCGCTCCAGGAAAGAACTGCTTATTACTATCATTCATACAGCTGTGTGGAGCATTGCATTTGTTTGGAACTCAGTATTAATGACTCCATGACCTTCATAATAGCTCATAATTCTTCAAAGTTTTGACTTTAAGACAAAAAATCATGAATATCTCATTATGTGCAATGGCTATCTGAGACTTGGACTGCTTCTCTGCTGTAAATCTCTCAGAGCTCACCCTGACATTGAACACAGCATCTCATACACATAATACATGTCTTTAAAACGGCCTTCTTTCACCAGTGCAAGATCATTAAAACAGGAACATCCTGCTTAAAAATAAAGCTGAAAAACTAGTTCATGCACTTGTAACTTCTCGGCTGGACTATTGTAATTCCTTATTTTCAGGATACCCGAATAATTCTCTTAAAAACCTCCAGCTCATACAAAATGTTGCAGCCAGAGTTTTGGCAGGAACCACTAAGTAACTTCTTTTGGAACAAACTGCCCCCTGACATGACTTTGCCTTTTTCAAAGCCCGGCTCAAAACGTATTTTTTTCAGACTGGCTTTTAATACTCGGCTTTTAATACTTGACATTTTCTATTGTTGCTTTCTTTTAATTTGCTTTTATTTATAATTTTACTGTTTGATTTTAACTGGAAAGCACTTTGGTCACCTTGAGTGTTGTAAAGTGCTCTATAAATAAATTTCGATTGATTGATTGTTTGGTTCTCTTCATTTGTTCCCCATAAAATCCAGAAAAAAAAGTCCTTCCTCTCACACATAAACTTCTTAATGACCAATCTCCACCTTATCTTAGTGACCTTATTGTATGATATCATCCTAACAGAGAATTTCACTCTCAGACTGTAAGTTTAATTGTGGTTTCCAGAGTTTTCAAAAGCAGAATGGGAGGCAGAGCCATCAGTTATGAGACTCCTCTGTTGTGGAATCAGCTCCCAGTTTGGGTTTGGGAGGCAGACACCCTCTGTTCTTTTGAGATCAGGCTTAATTTTCCTTTAAACTGCTGGGGGTGTAACAGGCCAGATTAACCCCTCGGCCAAAGTATACCCAGGTATATTCTGGCCTAGACCAGTTTATACCCTGGGTATACTTTGGCGTAGGCCAGTTTATATTCCTCCAGGCCAAAGAATACCCCGGGGTATAAACTGGTCAAGATCCATTTGTATCTGTTGACACATAAAGATTTAGCATGTTAAACTCTTAATCATTAAGTTATTTAGTATTTTTTTTTTTTTTTTTTTTTTTTTTACAAAGAAGCCTGCTCTGGAGGCAAATCATTCTGAAAGAATACAACTAGAATGTCCTTGAGCTAATTACAATGAACAAAGTTCGAATCAAAAATTAATGCCCAATTTGACTGCTGATGATCAACAAGGATTTATTTAAAAAAGACAAAGCTATCACAATATCACACGTGTTCTAAATATATTATTTGAGAAACAGGATGCAAAAGATACAGCAATGCTGGCAGTAGATACGTGTCAAGCATTTGACAGAATAGAGTGGAATTATCTTTTAAAACTCCTTCCAAGAGTTGGTCTGAGAGAAACATTTATTTAATGGGTTAGATTGTTATATATAAATCCTACTGCTTACTAACAATAATATCTCAAAACCCTTTAGTTTACAGCGCTCAACTAGACAAGGATATCCGCTGTCCCATTACTGTTCACATTAACTTTGGAATCTTTGGCCGTTGCAGTGAGAACTCAAGAAGGAATATCAGGTATCAATATTGGAGGACTAAATCATCTTATTTCACTTTTTGCAGATGGTATATATTTTTTCCCTGACAGATGTCAATAACACCCTCCCCAACTTGGTGAGCTTGATTGATGAGTTTGGTGAATTTTTGGGTTATAAAATCAGTAACACAAAATCTGTACCTATGTTTTTGAATGAAGAAGACAGAAAAAATCCTACTCTAAACACTGAATTTACAATTGCAACAGATGGTTTTAAATACTTAGGGATTAAAATTACTCCAGATATAAACAAAATAGTTACTGCAAACTATAACCCCCTGGGAAAAGATGTCACAGAAGCATTAAATCAATGGTCAAATTTACCCATATCCATGATAGGGTGAATAAATATTATAAAAATGACAATTTTGCCGAAATTTTTACATTACTTTCAGACCCTTCCCTTGCCATTACCACCTTCTTCATTGGATAACTTAAATAAGGTATTTAGCCAATTAATTTGGAATAATAGGAAAGCAAGACTACACCTTAAATTACTATACCTGCCCTATAAAAGAGGGGGATTACAAATTCCAAATTTAAGATGGTACTATATGGCAGCACAGCTGACATCAGCTTCACATTAATTTTATATAAAATCACCTCCAGCCTGGGTAAATATTGAACAACAATCTATTCCAGAAATACCAATAATCAATTATCCTTATGCCGCAGATTTACATAAACTTAAAAAACAAATAAAAAACCCTTCTTAAAAAATGTGGGAGAATCCGCTACTATGTCCCAGTTTACCCCTCCATGGAATAATGATCAGTTTGTACCTGGCAGAAAAAATGGAGGATTCAAATTATGGAAAACTAAGGGCATCCAGGCAATTAAGGATCTGTATATTAATGGAAAATTGCTTACATTCAGTGACCCATCAGAAAAATATCAAATTCAGCAAAAACACTTTTACAAATATTTGCAGGTTAAAAAAAACAATTGTCATCTAAGTCTAAAGAAATTATGTGTTTACCTGAATTATCATTAATTTAGAAAATGGGAAAACAGGGAGAGAAATGCCTATTGTCAAAATATAATCTGTCAAATTCCAAGGACTCTCAATAGACACATTGAATGCATGGAGAAATGACATACAAGAAGACACAGATAAAACAGACTGGAACGAGGAGTGTCTGAAGGCCCAAAAAACAAACCATAAATATGTGACTGAAGCTACTACAATATAAATGGCTAACAAGGGTTTATATAACCCCTGACAACTCTATCATATGTCAAGTCATATTCCTGATACGTGTGCTAAATGCCAAGATAATAAAGGAACTCTTATTCACTATTTATGGGAGTGGTCAAAGATAAAAAGATTTTTTGAATGAGGTCATCAATTGATTGTCTGAGGTATTTAACTTCAAGATTCCTTTTTGTGCCAAACTTTGTATACTGGGAATATATCCCAAAGATTTTGCATATAGTACGAAACAAACTAAAGTGTTGGACTTTGGACTGTTGCATGTCAGGGGAGCTATTGCCTGGACCTGGAAGATATGGAAGCTCCTTCTATAAAACAATGGATAAAAGAACAATCAGAATGCATCGGATTGGAAAGAGTGACTTGCATTACCAAAGGAGAACTGGAGGAATTTGTACAATTATGGAAACTGTATATGAATGTTATAATATCTGGAAAACAAGGACATGACATTCCAGCTATTACTGTTTTATGTTTAATTATTATTACTGTTATGTACATGTTACTTGGTTATGTATGTGTAGATATATATGCATATATGTGTCATTTGGTGCAGGTCTACTAGGCGTGAATGGGCGTGTGTGTGGGGGTTTGTGTTTTGATCTATGTTCTTTATGTATATTATCATTTGTCTTGTTTTGTTCACGTTTCTTTATAAAAGTTGAAAACCAATAAAAATATTGGGGGGAAAAATTTCACATCAAAGGAAAAACTGAATTGAAAACCAAGAAAAATCTAAGCAAAATATTATGAAAGAACATCCACATTGGCTGGTGTTGCTTTCAATTGTTTCTGTATAACAGATTTCAGTATAATATCTCTTTGCATTGTCTTTGATTTGAGCTTAAACTAAGACATCTGTGTGTAACAGGCCAAATTAGCCTAATTTATACCCCAGGGGCTGAAATACTCTAGCCTAGAATATACCCTTCCAGGCTAAAATACATCCCATGACATCAATCAAATGAATTTTATCCTAATTTAAACAAATCAATGAAATTAAATAAAAAATTTTAGGCAATATAGAACTGCACAGTGGCTCAGTGGTTAGTACAGTTGCCTTGCAACTAGAAGATCCCAGCCTGGGTCTGGGATCTTTCTGCATGGAGTTTGCATGTTCTCCCTGTGCATATGTGTGGGTTTTCTCCAGGTTCTCAGGCTTCTTCCCACAGTACAAAAACACGCTGAGGTTAACTGGTGATTCTAAATTGTCCGTAGGTGTGAATGTGAGTGTGTTTGTTAGTCGCTATATGTAGTCCTGTGACAGACTTGTGACCTGTCCACGGTGTGCCTTACCTTAACCTTAAGTCAGCTGGGATAGACTCCAGCCAGCGTGACCCTAATGAGGACTAAGCTGTGTATAGATAATGGATGGACAGATTTTAGGCAAAATATATTAAGAGATATTATGCTTATGTAATCGTTTATTTATGGAGCACAAATCAAGCTAATCTTAATTTGAGCAGAATACAAAAGAAATCTAGATATTGTACTGAAATCAGATATACAGTAACAATTGAAATTAGATATACAGTAACAATTGAAATTAACAACAGCCAACATCTTCTCTGATAATGTTTTGCCTACAGCATAATTTTATCTTAGTATGCAATTCAGTTTTTCCCTTGGTTTAAACTTTGTTAATTGTACTTACCTCAAGGACATTCTAATTATGTTCTTTCAGAATGATTTGCTTGCTGAGCATACCTTTTTGGTTAAAAAAAAAAAAAACTCTAAATAACTTCACAATTAAGAGTTTAACATGCTTAATCTTTATGTGTCAACAGGTACAAACTGGACTTGGCCACAGTATAGCCCAGGGTGTACTTTGGCCTAGAGGGATATAAACTGACCTAGGCCAAAGTATACTCTGGGGTATACTCTGGTCCCAGTTTATACCCGGGTATACCTTGGCTGGGGGGTTAATCTGGCCTGTTACAGGGGCTTTCTCATTGTGCATTAAGCACTTTTCCTCTGTCTTTCATACAGTTTATATACCACCATTGCATTATCATTAACTCTGTCTTCTCTCTGTAATTTGTGTTTGTTCTCTACAGGTGTCTCTGGACCTGGAGCTACATGTCTCTGATCTGCAGTTTCTGGCCTCACCAATCTCCAAAGTGTTCATTGTTCTCTCATGTATTGTATTTTATCTTTTTTTCCATCTGCTATCCTGCTTGACTGAACTGAACTGAATTGAACTAACTGAATTGAAACTGTAATGGTTGTGGTACAGCACTCTGGAAAGAAGTAACACCGCTTCCACCAATTGCCAAAGATGGGTGGATTATTAATAAATAAATTACATGGTTGAAGCATTTAACAATAATTTCACTCCATTATGTCACATGATTGATAATGTGGACACACCTATTGGAAAAGGCAATACCTCTGAATCAACAAACAAGCATGTTTCTCTCAGCTTATCACATATTGTAAGGTATAACCAAGAATGCAAACAAATGCATGAGGTAAAAAAATGAGAACAGTCAAAAGTTAGAATAAGAAATGTAAAAGTGCAATACAATCGTAAAAAAAAAGGTCTGTGCTACTATACACTTAAATAAATAGTAAAATCTATTCAACCTACTCAAAAATAGACAGAAAAATGGTAAGTGTTGAATTGAGTTTAAGGAGTAGATATCTACATGTACTGGTAGTTTCAAAATGTCCTCAATGTCCAGCAATGTCACCTCTTTTAAACAAACCTTAGCATGACTAGGGGGCTTCTACATTTAATACTGTTACATGTTTCAATAAATTATATAGAAATATAGTTATCCTAAATTACTGTTTAAAAAGCTCATACCGTATTGCAAAAAAACTACTGGGGGTGTCACTATTTTTTGACAAAAAATAGTGACATGCCATTTTTTAGTGATGTGACCAATCATATGTTTTGAAGTGTTTCTCTATTGATGTTTTTGATTCTCTTTTCTGTTTCACAGAACAAATATACATTGTTCTGTGAAACAGTCGGCAGGAGTATCACATTTCTGTGATACTCTTAACAGAAACTTGTAAAGCAGTTGTCCTTATCTTGTAAACCTATAACTTACAATTATAATGACCGATTAGCTTTCCAGATTCTCTTTGGACATACACAGGTACAGTGGACAGCAAATCAAATCAGTAGATCAACATATAAAAACAATGCTGTTTTCTCCCTTATACTTTACAGTGTTGCCCTTGTAAGTTCCAACATCACCACAAGGCTGGTAATATTTGACAGGGGACATTACATCTCCTCAACACTGGAGTTGCTTGTTTTGTCTACAGTTCTTTCCTTGTTGATGCAGAAACTAAATTCGTCTGTTAATGAAGAGACTTGGCCAAGATCAATTTTTGATATTCACAAAAGTTTTAGATGATTTTTATAAAGATTTTTTTAAATCAAGAAGTTGGTGATGGAATTTATGTTTTGAACTGATGTAGCTATATCTTTTACTCAATTAATTTTCCGGTACATATTATAGTAGTTGTAGTAGTAGATTTTTACACCCCTAACATTAGCAAAAGTCAGAAGCTCTGTGGACTGAAATGACTGACAAAATCAGCACATTCACTGTTCACATTAACTGTCTATATGTCTGTGTGCTGATGTAAATTCAGAATAATTCCAAAATACATTCCACCCTGCTGAAGCTTTTATAAATGAAGAGACCTTTACAACTGATGTAACCGATTTTCTATTTACCATCCCCCAGCCCTGAATCCTCGCCAAAAACAAAAACTTCATAATCTATCAGTACTTTGAAGAGTATTCGAATGTGTATGTTTGTATATGGTGTGTTTTGTTACCGTTGAGCAGGGTTAAGGGCAATAGCTCTCGGTTGGTCCAGGTCCATCCAAAACAGGACCTTCCTGGAGGTGCCATCTAGGTTGGCCACTTCAATTCGATTGGTCTCTGAGTCTGTCCAGTAGAGCTTTTTACCTAACCAGTCACAGGCCAGTCCATCAGGACTGTCCAGCCCTGATATTACCACAGTCTGACCTGTTCCCAGTGCCTCTTTAAAGGCTGCAAACAGAAGACACACAACATTTAAATGAAATGGGAACAGGGAGAAGAATTCATTTTTTTAGCAAATCCTTTAAATGTGCAGGTTACTAAGACACCGCTAGAGATGCCCTTTATGAGGAAATCTTGACCAAGCAGGCAAATGACCATTCAGGAAAAAGTATGAGGTCTTACAGTTGGATGACTGATTCCATTGTGTCTGTTTTATGGCCTCCTCGCTGACATCTGTCCAAAATATCAAGCCCTCAGCATACAGGAAGTCCACTGCTGCTGCATCCTCCAGGTCAGTGACAACAATGACTGATTCACCCCGCACACCGTCTGCATCTACCAATCGCACATCACGACGGTTGGCAAAAAGGAGAAAAGGTGACCCTGCAATAGAAAAGATATTTCATGTAATGTTTGAAACATTACACTAAAATCATTTTTACCAAAGTACACTAAGTACAAGTCTTATCTGTGACAATAGCTTGATTATGGATCATAGTGTAGTACTATTCCATTCAGCTCAGGCTCCTTCTTAACCTCAAATCATTAATTCTGACAATTCATCTTAAAGACTATAAGAATATTTAGATGAGTTATGTCTTTTAGTGGGAAAATGGTGCTCGGCCCATCTGTAGTAGAAAGTCTAGAAAACTCTGGAATCTCCATGAGGCTCAGCATAGGATAATAAATCATAATGTACACAACTGAATTGACAACTAAATGTGAATTACCAACAGATAAATTATTAGACACTCAATCAACTTTCCACCTTATTTTTTCTGAATAAAATACACATATTATGCCGGTTGTTTAAAGGTCTACTGTATCCTATCGGATCACTACTTTAATACCTACACACATTAAGCTCACAGCCAAGGGCAGTACTATGAAGCCAGTCTTGCATATCCCGGCTCGATAAAAACTTAATCTCAGTCAGAGAAACAGGTATTAAGAAGATCGATACCAACTTTCTTTGTCAACTCATGCTTTCTGCTTCAGACTCTGAGCAGATTCACATTAAAGAGGGCGTTTATCACGCATGTGACTCGTCTTCTGCACAAAATGAACCAACCGTGTCCTGCCTACTACAGTCAACAGGCTGTTACAATATACAGCTACAAGGAATATGAAAAATTATGCGGGTTAAAAACGCTGCCACTGCAAATGACACAAGACAGAAATGCTGGTGGAAAATTGTGTGTTAATAAATTTATTTTACCCATCAGTACAGCTGCTTATTTCTAACTGCCAGTAACGCATTTAGGTCTGGCACTGTCCCATAATGAAGGATAACACCTTAATTTTTAGCTGAATAAAAAAAAAAATTGTGTTATTGATTGAATATTCTCGTAATAAATACCAATAGACTAATAACTTTTCTAGTCTGTATTCTATCAGCTGCTGTACCTGCATTTGTAAGTCAGTTTGACAGCAAGTCAAGACCAAATACATAAACATATTTATGTGACGTCTGCATCACCAGCAGAATACATGTCAGGTTCAACGGCATGCAATGAATACAGTGTATGATACTGTAACTACACGGCTTCGTTCAGTGTTATTAGCAACGTACAACTCAACAGGTTTGCAGATAAAACATTTTGCCTCAGCTGAGAATCAGTGTATCTCATAAATAATGGTCAAGAAATGATTTCGTTAAAGGGAGACGCATCTTACAACCGATTAAAACCCAAAACTCTGAACAAAACCCATTCCCAACCAGGTTAGCTCCACAGCAGTTACCATGGAGATCTAACCAGGTAAAAAGAGAGCCCCTTCATGATACTAAAAAAATACTTTAAGTTCAACATACTTCACTAATCCACTAATAACGCTTCATAGTATAGCCCTCAAGTCACCAAAATACCAAACAAGATTTGGCAAAATGAAAACATTTTTACAAGACATGACTGTTACTCGCTGGCCCAGTCATTCGTTAACTATTTGTCTGTCAATGTGTAAATTTCATAACCCTGTATCTGTATGAGTATAGCTCAGTAACTCTGAGATGTTATCCTCTCACTGTTGAAGGCAGTAGCTGTCACAGCAGCGGCCACAATGCCTCAGGGGAAGCTTGTGGTTTTGGAGTATTGCATAGCTGCTATGCTGTGGTTTGGCACAACCATGCCTGCTGTAATTCCACAGGATTAAGACATACTGCCTCTGTTTGTATGGACGCTGTCCCAAACCAGTATCCACACTTTAAAAGAGACATGACATTTCAGTTGTTCTAATTGTGTGTGGATGGCTGCAGCTAATGTGCTTTTAGCAGTTATAAGTTAAGTCAATATTTTTTTGCTATTTAATGTACAATTCTGGAAACCTAGTGTTTACTTCATCTATTCTTCAAATTCCTTATGTACCAGAGTCGATTTTGTAGCAAACGTTAAGTATCAGAGATAAAAATGGTTTGATCAGCATATGGAAAAACATTCAGCATATTTAGTTCATTTCTAAAACTAATCTGTAATTGATTCCTAATTTCCTGCAAGAGTCGAAAGACAGTATAATTAGTGATTCTAAATCGGCTGTAGACGTTAATGCAAGCATGTTTAGTTCTGGCCCTGTGATAACATTAGTGAGCCGTCCATGGTACACCTTTCGCCTAATGTCAGCTGTGATAGGCTCCAGGTCCCTGCGCCCTCTACAAAATACAGATGGTACAGCAAATAGACGGATGGATGGATGACTAATGTTGATTAAAATCTGCATTCCATCTATGTCTAATCGTACTATCAATGTGAAAGATATCACTCTCCAGGATCAAGAGCACTATGAGGTTTTCATGCAGGACAGGTTCAGAATGCTGCATCACTACTCTACACTCACACATGGAACGCATAATACTGTTAAAAACACTAAGTTGCTCACACAAGTAGACCAACACTAGGCCCCTTGGCATGATGTATATTTGATACCCTTTTAGACATGCACCGCGTAATGTAAAAACACACCGGAAATTTTACAACAATGTCTCCTGTGTCTGCATTAGGTCTTCGCCTGATATACCAAACAATGTGTTCAGTCAGTAGCATCAGTTAAAAAAAGTTTCTTTGCACCATTGCTATTATGTTAATGCAGTGTTTCTCAAATGCTGGGGGGTGCAGAGGCATGTCAAGAGGGGGGCGAGCGACTGGGAGGAAAAGGTCCGTCTACACGGAACTAATTAGCTGAACTATTGTTTTAATGTCGGCCTGTTTTTCGCGGCATACAACAATACTGAAATTGTGCTGGCCCATAGACTGTATATTCGCTGGCCGTTCGGACTCGGAAGTACAGACTCCCGAGAATGGGAGAACGCATCGTTAATGTGCAGTTGGAACACCAGCGTACTTGATCACATTACTTACTCGGCTCATCTACTCGGATAATTTTTACCAGCGATGTCAAACATTATGGCCCGCGGGCCAAAACTGGCCTGCCAGATGGTCTAATTCAGCCCGCGGGATGACTTTAGAAAGGATAAAAATTTCAACGACATTAACTGTAAGTTGTAAATTTGTAAAACTGTAAATTTAAAATAATTTCTAGACCTTGACAAGTTGTTTTGATCATACAGTAAAATACTAGATTGTTCAGTTGCAGATACCTGTGACTGAATGTTTTGTGGTTTTGTAGATAAACTGTGATCTAGCAGTTGCTTGTGTAAATGATGAACTGAGGCATAATAGGCTACTGTTGAAATTGAACTTGTTTTCCATAAGAAATTTCAAGTTCATAATGTTTTGTAAAAAAGATAGTTCATTAAATGTGAACATTTTCAGAATGTACTTTTAAACTGAAACAAAGGGGAAAAGTTGGAGTTGTGGTTATTTATAGGTTATTATGCTGTGATTTTACGATATGATTACCGCAACAGCGCAGTTTGAGTACTGTTGTGTGTCATGAAAAAGAGGCTGACGTTGAAACAAGAGTTCAGCTAATTAGTTCCACGTAGATGGACCTTTTCCCTCCAGTCGCTCGCGCAGCAGACTTTCAGAAACAATGGTCTAAGCAAACTATTTTTGTGGCTTAAAGTATAGCTAGTTTATTATGTGGAATATGGCCCACTGTATACAATTGGTGTTATTTGCATCCTTAGCAAGGACCTAAGGTCTCCAAGCATTGGCCAGAATATCACACTGCCTCCCCTGGCTTGCCTATTAAAAAATAATTAAGCCTGCTTTCAAATACCAAAGTGACAATCAAGTTGGGATTTTAGTTATAGGAGCACTAATGACTTCATAAGACAGTCAAGTCAAATGAGAGATTGCAGTTTGTTATGATAACTACTGTAACAGAAGCCATATAAGCCCTCTATCTAATCTAAAACAGGGATTTTCTAACCAAAGTCTGTAAATCTTATAACAGTTTGCTGTTTTTTTGTACGTGTCCCGGGGAAAGTGATTTGCAAAATGATGATGACGTGAGCCTTTGTGAGGGCTTTCTGTTGCTTCAAACTTATATATTTGGATCAATCACATTAAAAGCAAAGAAACACAAAACACGCAGTCGAACTGGGCCTGTCATTTTGGTTTCAATTTCATAATTATGACACACACACACACACACACACACATATGTATATATATATATATATATATATATATATATATATATATATATATATATATATATATATATATATATATATATATATATACACACACACACATATACACACACATATATACACATATATATATACATACATACATACATATATATATATAGATATATATATATATATATATATATATATATATATATATACATATACATACATATAGATATATATATACATACATATATATATATACATACATATATACACATACAACATATATACACATAAATATACATACACATACACATATACATATATATATATACATATATACTAGGGCTGGGCGATTTTGCCCAAAAAAAAATCTTCGATTTTTTTGAAAAAAATTCGATTTTCGATTCGATTTCAATTTTTTTTCTACGCATGTATAAGTGATTGAGAAAAACAGGTATTCTGTCAAAAGTTTGTTTTATTGCAAACAATTCAAGGCCTTGCCATTCAAAATTCAAGTTATAACCCAGTTTTAAATAAAGTGCAAGAGAACTTAATAGCTTAAATTTTACAATGATTAAGAAATTAAATAATGTTATGATTTATAACACTACTACTACACTTACCAAAAAAAGTACAAGACAAAAAAATGCTTAAAGCCTGTGTTGAACAAACAGCCTTAATTGTAAACATTTCATCTTTAAAAAGTATCTCGCATCCAAAACATTCAGCAAGTGATTGAAGCCTCGCTTTTCCATGGAATAAATGGGAAGCATGTCTGTGGCAATATACAAAGTGATGGCCTCTGTAATTGCCTTAAAGCGGGCTCCACTCTTGTCATACGGTACACAGTTGGCGAATCTCTCAACAAGTGTTGTCTATTTTGGCAGAGCTGTGTTCGGGGTGCCGTCTTCGTGTCGAAGCCGCTTGCTCTTCTCCCACTCATCTGGGTGCTTGTTTTTTAAGTGCTGAAACAAGTTTGTCTTGCTGCTACTTCCAGTTGCCACAGTCTTAAAACAAGTTTTGCAGCAGAGCTTGGTCTGTTGATCGTCGCTTGGATCAAATCTGAACCAGTTCCAAATGACAGAATTCCAATTTCCTTTCTTTGAACAGAGTTGTTTTCTACTCGCAGGGGCAGCCATGTTGTCTCTTCCTGTGCAATGCGCGGGGCGCGCTACGGAAGCCCACGAGTGAAGTGAAGCCTGAAACGCGAAAAAAGAAACTAACGGGGAAAATATATATCAGATCAATGGGAAAACACTCGAGTTAGTAAAATAAAAATCGATTTTAGTGATAAAATCGATAAATCGATAAAATCGATTTTATTCCCAGCCCTAATATATACATATACATATATACATATATATACATACATATATATATATATACACACATATAGACATATATATATACATACACTATACACTATATTGCCAAAAGTATTCGCTCACCTGCCTTGACTCACATATGAACGTAAGTGACATTGCATTCCTAATCCATAGGGTTCAATATGATGTTGGTCCACCCTTTGCAGCTAGAACAGCTTCAGCTCTTCTGGGAAGGCTGTCCACAAGGTTTAGGAGTGTGTTTATGGGAATTTTTGACCAATCTTCCAGAAGTGCATTTGTGAGGTCACACACTGATGTTGGATGAGAAGGCTTGGCTCTCAGTCTTCATTCTAATTCATCCCAAAGGTGTTCTATTGGGTTGAGGTCATGACTCTGTGCAAGCCAGTCAAGTTCATCCACACCAGACTCTGTCATCCATGTCTTTATGGACCTTGCTTTGTGCACTGGTGCACAGTCATGTTGGAAGAGGGAGGGGCCAGTTCTAAACTGTTCCCACAAAATTGGGAGCATGAAATTGTCCAAAATGTCTTGGTATGCTGAAGCATTCAGAGTTCCTTTCACTGGAATTAAAGGGCCAAGCCCAGCTCCTGAAAAACAACCCCACACCATAATCCCCCTCCACCAAACTTTGCACTTGGCACAATGCAGTCCGACAAGTATCGTTCTCCTGGCAACCGCCAAACCCAGACTCGTCCATCAGATTGCCAGATGGAGAAGCATGTGTCTGTTGAAACTTGTATTCCTTTAGCTTTGAGCAGTAACAACTTCATGAGCTTCTTTACAAATAAAATTATTACGATTAGAGAAAAAATTACTCTGGCCCTTCCTGCAAATGTCACAGATGTATCATTGAGTACAGATACTTTAGAATTGGCTGTAAGACCAGATGGATATTTAGAATTTTTCACCCCCATACATCTCTCTGAACTCATTTCAATAGTTTCTACATCCAAACCATCAACATGTCTTTTAGATCCTATCCCAACTAGACTGTTCAAGGAGGCTTTACCTTTAATTAATTCCTCAATGTTAGATCTGATTAATCTCTCTCTAGTAACAGGTTATGTACCACAGGCTTTTAAGGTTGCTGTAATCAAACCTTTACTTAAAAAGCCCACTCTAGATCCAGATGTTTTAGCCAACTATAGACCAATTTCCAACCTCCCATTTCTCTCCAAAATTCTGGAAAGAACAGTTGCAAATAAATTATGTGAACATTTACAAAGGAATAGCTTGTTTGAAGAGTTTCAGTCAGGCTTCAGAGTGCATCATAGCACAGAAACAGCTCTGGTGAAAGTTACTAATGACCTTCTCATAGCGTCAGATAATGGACTGGTCTCTATACTTATTTTATTGGACCTTAGTGCAGCGTTCGATACAATCGACCACAAACTTTTATTACAGTGACTAGAACATTCTATTGGCATTAAAGGGACAGCACTGGACTGGTTTAAATCCTACTTATCAGATAGGTTCCAGTTTGTGCATGTCAACAATGACTCTTCTGAGCATACTAGGGTTAATCATGGAGTTCCTCAGGGTTCTGTCTTAGGACCAATACTGTTCATATTATACATGCTTCCCTTAGGCAACATTATTAGGAAGCACTGTATTAATTTCCATTGTTATGCTGACGACACTCAATTGTATTTATCTATGAAGCCAAATGAAACTAATCAGCTAGCTAGACTGCAAGATTGTCTTAAGGACATAAAGACCTGGATGACCTATAATTTCTTACTACTAAATTCAGACAAGACTGAAGTCATTGTATTTGGCCCCAAACATCTTAGAGAATTGCTTTCAAAGCATATAGTTACTCTGGATGGCATTACATTGGCCTCCAGTACTACTGTGAGGAACCTCGGTGTTATCTTTGACCAGGACATGTCCTTTAACTCGCACATAAAACAAATCTGTAGGACTTTCTTTTTCCACCTGAGAAATATTGTGAAAATCAGGAACATCCTGTCTCAGAGTGATGCAGAAAAACTAGTCCATGCATTTGTTACTTCTAGGCTTGACTACTGTAATTCCTTATTATCTGGTTGTCCCAATAGCTCTCTGAAATATCTACAGCTGATCCAAAACGCTGCAGCCAGAGTACTGACGGGAGTTAGCAAGAGAGATCATATTTCTCCTATATTGGTTTCTCTTCATTGGCTTCCTGTTAAATCTAGAATAGAATTCAAAATCCTTCTTCTGACATATAAAGCTCTTAACAACCAATCTCCATCATATCTTAAAGACCTGATAGTACCATATTATCCTAGCAGAACTCTTCGCTCTCAGACTGCAGGCTTACTTGTTGTTCCTAGAATCTCTAAAAGTAGAATGGGAGGCAGAGCCTTCAGTTATCAGGCACCTCTCCTGTGGAACCAGCTCCCAGTTTGGGTTCGGGAGGCGGACACCCTCTCTATTTTTAAGACCAGGCTTAAAACCTTCCTTTTCGACAAAGCTTATAGTTAGAGCTGACTGGGGGACCCTGACGGGGTATGCTGGTGTTTTCATTTGCACAACTGACTTCCCCTCTTGACGTCCCTTTAGTTTTCCCCTAGTTATGCTGTTATAGGCCTAGGCTGCTGGGGAACCTCTCTTGATGCACTGAGCCCTTCTCTAACTACCTATGTATTTACTATATATACCATTATTGCATTACATTCACTCTGTTTCTTTCTGTGTCCTTTCTCCGAGTGTCCCTGGTCCCAGAGCTGGATGCTGGATGCTTCAGATGTGTGGCTGTGTTTTATGGTCCTTGTGTCCCACCCCCCCACCTCTCTATCTCTACCCCTCTATCTGTATCCCTCTATCTCTACCTCTATCCCTCTATCTCTACCTCATGGGTCCCCCCACATTAGAGACGGGTTCTGCTCGAGGTTTTTTTCCCTGTTAAAAGGGTGTTTTCCTTGCCACTGTCGCCTTTTGGCTTGCTCTGGGGGTCAGGCATATGGGTTCTGTAAAGCGTCTCGAGACAATTTGACTGTAATTGGCGCTATATAAATAAAATTGAATTGAATTGAATTGAATTGAAATGAACCAAACCAGAACATTAACTTGAGCAGAAAACACATAAAGTGTTACCTAGACTAATTCAGTTTGCTAGGTGACCAGTTTCTTTACACTGCTCTGTGATTTAACTGCATTTTTGGGTGCATAAATCACACTTCCACCCATTTCTGCGTTTATAAAATTGTTACTCAACTACCCAGCTGCAGAACGTGCTGTCAGTGTGACCTTATTACTGTGCTAGCGCGGCTAGCGCTGTATTAGCGCGGCTAGCACGGCTAACGCTGTAATAGCGTGGCTAGCGCTGTATTGGCTAGCGCGGCTAACGCTTTATTAGCGTGGCTAGCGCTGTATCAGCGCTGCGAACGCTGTGCTAGCGCTGTATTAGAGCGGCTAACGCTGTGCTAGCGCTGTATTCGCGCGGCTAGCGCTGTGCTAGCGCAGCTAACGGCATGCATTACAGGTTACTGGCTCTCACAAAAACAAAGCACATACAGGACAAAAAGGATTAATACACTCACTGAAGCGCAGTCGTTCACACTGGTAGCCGTTGTTGACCCCGGTCTTGTGAGGTCAACCGACCGGGTCGACTTTGGCCAGGATCGATTGTTTACGCCTGAGTCCCCCGGATGTGAACAGTGAATTTTTTGACAGCGAATTTTGAACATTTAATTTTTTGATGGCGAATTTTGAACGTTGAATTTTTTGATGGTGAATTTTGAACACATTGAATTTTTTTGACGGCGAATTTTGAAGACATTGAATTTTTAACTGGTTTTTAGAATTTTGATGAGCTAAATTCAGGCATAAAAAATTGACATACGTAATTTTGATGCAAAAAAATTCAAAG
Organism: Amphiprion ocellaris; assembly: GCF_022539595.1. NCBI lineage: Eukaryota > Metazoa > Chordata > Actinopteri > Pomacentridae > Amphiprion > Amphiprion ocellaris. Next base: position 28,008,140 of record NC_072768.1, read on the forward strand.
TAAGAAATTCAGCAGCTTTTAAAATTCAGAATCTGATGAGTCTGATTTGCTTCCATACACTCCGGCCTTTGGTGCTGTAACGTGCATGCCAAGCGTGGAGTGCAAAATGGAGACGGAGACAAACAGAGACGAACACAGTGAGCAGCAGGGGGAGCAAAATGAACCGCAGAGAAAACAACAGAAACTGTCGCAAGTGTGGGACCATTATAAATTCAACCGAAATCAAACAGTACAATGCGTGTACTGCAAAGTGGAATTAGCTTTCCATAACAGCACTTCTTCCATGCTGCAGCACCTGAACCGAAAGCATCCACTGTATGCAACGAGTCTGCCAAGTGGATCCAACAGGTAACGTTAATGTCACGTTCACAAAAGCAATGCTAGTCCAGATTACGACATGTAAAGAACGTACAAGTAGCTTAACAATGGCTGATTAACAGGGGAAATAATTGTAGTGGCCAGCTGACGTATTAGTTAAGTGTTGTTAGAACATTGCACAGAAAATAAAATGCTGCAATTAATATTCATTTCATTCAGACACACATGAACCCGTCCCACACGCGCACACACGCGCATGCACGCACGCACACACGCGCACACACACACACACACACACACACACACACACACACACACACACACACACACACACACACCAGAGGTTGTGTCAGACCTGGTCTTTGTCTGTTACTTATTTGTTTAGGTATATTGTATTAAGCACGTATATATTGGGTTTATTAATTATATTGCAGTGAGTAGGGTCATCATTTTTAGATCAGCCTTCACCATAACATGGACATTATTCATTAATTTAGGCCTAGTAATAAATTAATAAATAACAATTACTTATACTCTTTTTTTTCAGTAAAAGGCAGAGTGGTACTTTGGACAGCTTCGTACAGAGGGCTCCACCATGTTCTGCTGCTCAAGCTGCTGAGTTCACAGACAGCATTCTGAACATGACTGTCACAGACATGCACCCACTGTCCATGGTGGAGGATGAAGGATTCCAGAAGATGATCTCCACTTTCAATCCAAAGTATGCTCTTCCCTCAAGAACCTGCTTCATGACCATGATGGAGAAAAAGTACGAGGACATTAAAGTCAAGTTAAAAAACAGGTTAAAAGAGACCAACAGAATCACTCTCACAACCAACATCTGGACAAGCATTGCTACAGAAGCGTATCTGGGTGTGACGTGCCACTTCCTCTGGAAGGATTGGGGAATGGAGTCCCACAGCCTGACAACAATGCCCCTTGAAGAGAGACACACAGCTGCAAAGATTGCCGAGGGGATTGAGGATGTTATTGCAAAATTTGACATTCCACCAGAGAAAATCAAAGCTGTTGTCCATGACAACGGTGCTAATGTTGTAGCAGCAGCAAAGATTTTAGCAGAAAAGCATGGATGGGCGTCAGTGCGATGTGCAGGCCACACCCTGAACTTGGTGGTGCAGGGCGCTCTGAAGAACAACCAGACTATCGCTAAGTGTAGCTGCTGCAAGATGCCTCGTCGAACATTTTAAGAAGAGCGAGCTAGCATGGACTAAAGGATAAGCAGCAGCAAATGGTCACACCGTTACACATGCTGGTGCAAGATGTAAGTACTCGCTGGAACAGTACTTTCCTCATGCTGTCCAGGCTGCTGGAACAGAGATGGCCAGTAACTGCTGCATTATCTGACCCAGCAGTGACACCAAGAGGAAAACACTACCTTGATCTCAAGCCTGAACAGTGGAATGTGATCGAGGAGCTGAACCAGGCCCTTGAGCCATTTGAAGAAGCTACTGTGTTTCTGAGTGGGCAAGAATATGTTACCCTCTCTGCACTTCCACAGCTTGTGCAAAGCCTAAAGAAGTCCATACAGGCTCCAGTCTTTGAGACTGCACCAGTCCAGTCTTACTAAACTGAGGTGACAGAACAGATTACAACAAGATGGCAAGGACTATCGGTGTTTCAACCTGAATCAAACCATGTCTTACTTGCTGCTGCTTTAGACCCTAGGTTTAGAAAACTTAAGTTCCTGCCTCCTGACGAAGTTTTCAAGGTTCAAAGCACAGTCCAAACCATGGCACTTGCTGCCAAAAAGGAAGCAAGGCAGAATAATGCAAGTGAAACCGGGTCTCCCAGCGCAGCACAAGTAAAAAAAAAAAAAAAAGCACTGCGACTAGAAATTATGTAAGACAGATTAATACTGCTAGAAAACTGTTGAACATGCATAATGTATTTATTTTACTGATCAATGCAGTTGATTATTTCTGACAGCTGCACAATTAAACTTCATATATTTAAACACGATATTGTACTGAAGTGCATGTAGGGGTGAGACTGTCTCATAATGAAGGAAATCACTTTAATTTGTGGCCAACTCCAAGTGAAACTAATAACTAATGTTACTGATTGAATATTCTCTGTAATAAATATTAATAAACTAATCAGTTTTCTTATTTGTGTTCTATCAGCAGCAGTACCAGCAGTTTAAACAGATCAAACATAAAAACATATTTATGTGATTTCTGCATCACCAACTGAACACATGTAGGTTCCCGTGGCTGAGTTTTAGCTGAATACCCCTGTAATATTAAAAAGTACAGCTGTACATTCACTGTATTAGAACAATACACTGCAGACGTCCGCCTGTGTTCCGTCAGGATGGTTATTTCTGTTACACAGCGCACTCACTTCCACTTTTGATGCTGCAACGCACAAGCCATGTGTGGAATCCAGTTATCTGATTAATGCCCAGAATAATCAATAGAATACTTGATTACTAAAATAATCGATAGCTGCAGCCCTACACCAGACCATGATCAAGTATCAACAGTTGGCTAATGAAAGAAGTTGTTAGTTTGGAGATAATTTACACTTGAAACAGAGAAAAGCATGACATCAGCTTGAAATGCGTACAAAGCCAATATTCCAAATTGTGTAAGGTGCAGTTCATTGTACAATACAACCAATTTAATTAAGCATGTGTAAAAGTATCTTATGACAGAAGACCGCAAGTTCTTCTTACTGTAGCTAACAACCAAAAAGACAACTCAGGGCAGCAGACAGACACAGATGATCTAGAGGCATGGAAAACTTCTGAAAGACAATGCACAGGCAAAAGGGATTACCACGAAGGTGCAATGAAAAGTACACTCTTGTGACCCTCCTATTCATTTGCCACTTTACTGACCCATGATACAACACACTACAACAAGGATTTCAGTTTTTTTAATGCTGTTAATGGTGTTTATATATGGTGTTTTTTATTAATGTTTATGTTTGATATTATTATGCTCATCTCAAAAGTTTATCTGAATACATTTTCTGAGAGAGTACAAAGAGGACGAAGGAAAAGGGAGACCAGCCTCTCTCCTTCTGTAGTTGCCACTATAATCTTGAGCCATGCTTAGTAGAGATGTTTCTGCCCATTCTGATTGATGACACACCACGAGTAATAGACTATAAACACTAAAGTAATATTTCCTAGTGTTTTAATTGAACATTTGTAAATCCTAAATAAAGGCATTTCAACTAAGTTATTTACTTGTGCTCAACTGATTTTATTTTCATGTCTGCATGTTTTGTGACTCTAACAGACTTTACCGAGCATGCTCAGAGTGCCATAACACACGAGATTAGGAAGACAGAGGGGAAGCTGCACTAGAGTGCTGTTGTTGCCTAAATGCAAACACATTTGGAAGAACTAACGATTCTTGTTATGACAACTCTTTCCAGCACTGGGGACACTAACATGTGCACTTTCCTATCCTTGCAACTACAATGGTAGAATTTCTTAGTGCTGCTTCAACCAGTGTCTGAAATGAAAGACCGTTTAGGACTGCATCCAGGAGAAAACCTGTCAGTCCAGCTCCAGATATTGTTGTTTCTTCACAGTTGTTACTGCTGCACAACCATACCCCACTTTTGATTAATCTCAATCCGACTGAAAAGTAGCAACATATTCTGGTGTTATATTTGACAGGGTATCATGAACTTGGGTTTTGGTTTTGTTGTGTTCTTGTGATTCTTTTCCATGTTTACTATATCTCTGTTTGTGACTGTCTATGTGTAGGCTTTGTGTTCTTTTTCAGTTACTTCCTGTTTTATTTTGAAATTGCCTTTCCTTACATATCAGTTGAGATTTACTACTGCTTTTTGTCCCTCTTGTCCCTCCCTTTGATTCCCCTGACTAGTTTTGCCCATGATTCATCTCCCCAATGAGTTCTGAGTGTCTAGTCTTTTGACTTTTGTGTTATCTGAACTGTGGTTTATTTATCTGCTTTTTAAGTAAAGTTCGCTTTTTCATTATCTAGAACCTGTCACTGGTGTCTGCATTTGGATCCTTAACTCACTGATCCATGACACGGGTTTTTGATGGTGTAGATATTTCTTTCTCCCCATAGTTAATTAGTAAGTCTGAAAACCTAAGTTGCTTGTACTGTATTACCTGATAGCGTTTTATTTGTGTAGTTTAGGTTTTCAAAGCAGCCATGCATGTTGTTGTTTTTAATTTATCTGAAAAAGGTCTTTAGTTGATCTTTCTCTGCATATTTTTTGAACTTTCATTGCAAATATTCACTTTGCCTTTACACTCCTTGAAATTCTTACTTTTGAACTTGTGAACACAATTTTTTTTTTGTTGGTGGGTAATCCAGTGCACAAAATTTGTTCGGGCTTTTCAAAACATTAATGGAGTTGCCAAAGCAATTGTTCTGCCTTCAGGTGTTTGTGGGGTGCATACTTAACCTGCGGTTCAAATAAACTGCTTTGAAATGCATTCAAATTTAAAGCATTTTGAAATTTTAGTTTTTAGCATCAATTGTTGTGTGGTTTACAGCCTTGTATCCTTACATATACAGTTCATAATAATAACAATAAAATACATTCAGTGCCAAGATTGTACAGTGAGTTCTCGATAGTGCTATAAGTTCAAAGTGACATTTTAAACCCAAAATACACTAGTTTTTACTTTTTAAATGTGTTTGTTGTAGGGCTGCAACAACGAATTGATTAAATCAATAAAAATCGATCATTAAAATCATTGGCAACGAATTTCATTATCGATTGGTTGTGTCGCGTGATTCATACATCACTCGCCATGTCGTGGAGCCACCTACTTCACCTGCAGAGCTTTGTCAATGCCGGTTGACTGAAAAAAAGTTTTTAAAAAAAACTCCAACTGCAGAGCAAGTTGAACAGAGCGAGGTGGAGGCAGAGCGGAGGCGGTATTTTTCAAAGGAAGAGTAAATTCAACAAATGAAACATGACCGACACGGAGAAAACCGTTTGACCGAAGTCCTCAAAAGTGTGGGAGCATTTCACGCTTCACAAAACAAAAAACATGCTGTGTGTCCACTACATGCGATTTTCCTGCACGGCAACACACGCATCTGACAATCGCACGGACGGCGGGCGGTTACTAGCAGGCCACAACATTGTCACATGACCAAGCTTGCAGCTTGACAGTCTGGCAGACAAGTCGGATAAACAGCGGATTCAGCAGCGGCGGGCCGCCATTTCTAAATCCTAGCCGCTGCTCCTTCAAATTCTTTTTTTTATTGTTGCAAACCACCACCGCCGCATGTCTCCACAGCAGAGTGCTGCACTGTGTCGAGTAGGGTTGGTGAATTGGCCCAATTTCCCGATTCGATTCGATTACGATTACTGAAGTCCCAATTCGATTACCAACCGATTTTCGATTATTGCCGATTATCGATTCGATTTTTGATTATTGCCGATTATTGATCTTCAATTTAACGTCAGTCAGTTGCTGAATTATTTGACTTCTCTTTTGAGTAACACCTCATAGCACCTTCAGTATTGTAGTGTAATTGTAATATCCAAATTAATTTTTGCTTTACTTTGTTTTAAATGTAGTCTTTCACTGTTAAAAAATATCCATACTTGTGAATAAATGTCCAAATTCTATTTATTTATTCATTTTACTCTCCATATAACAGAGAAGATGCAGATGCTTTGGAACTTTCTGTGGTCACAGATCAGCGTGTAATACCTTGGACCTTCATGGCAACTTAAATGGCAAAATGAAATAGGAAATACAATAAACTTTCTGTAGCTTATACGCTGTAATAGAAAATACAGAACACAACACACTGTGTTGTGAGTAATCAAGTACTGAATCAGTGGTCTAGAACAACCAGATTTTTGCATGGTAACTTATATAGTAAAAATGAATGTAAAGTTAATTCCTTTACACACATTTTACTGTAACCTTATAGCTATAGTGTACACAGTTGTAAAAAACAGAACACACTGTGTAAATTGAGTGATCAAATAATAGTTAACAATATTCATTGCTCTGGAACAACCACATTCTTATGGAGGAAGACCAGGTTGTGCTTCTCTACTCCCCACTCGTCTGCTACTGTTCTAAGAATCTTGCACATATTCACCCCTGTGTGGCTGTCATCCATAGCTGTGTTCTGAAGCACGTAGGAAATGAGCTTCCATTCACTGCTGACATGGTGAGCCGTGATGGTCACCTATGAGATCGTAGCTCTGGATGTCCAGGCATCACAAGTTATTGCCACCCTGTGAGCAGACTTGATGGACTCTTGCACGGAAAACTTTGTCTCCTTGTAAAGATTTGGGATCGATTTATGCGTGAAAAAGCTCCGGGACGGAATAACGTATCTTGGCTCCAGATTGTGGACTAACTAGCGGAAGCCCGTGTTTTCCACCATGCTGTATATACTTATACTCATATACTTCGCGATGAAGTAGGATATACACTTTGTGATTTTCTTAGCTCGTTCCAAGCCGGGTGCGAGCTTAGCCACCTGGTTTGGTGGGATGACAGGCTTCGGATGCTCGTTCTCGGCCCTGGCTGCCTCCCCTGGATGGGAGCGCGACATGTGAGCTCTCATGTTGCTAGTATTGCCGCAGTACTTTAGCTTAGTGTGGCAAAGCTTGCAGACAACATAGGCTCTGTCGATATCTTGTGAGGACTTACCATGAAAACCAAAATGTACCCACACGCTTGCTTTAAACCCAGATGGAGCTGGGTGGATTAGCTGGTTGTCGGATGTTGTGTTTTCTGTTTTCATTTTTCAGGCGTCGCACCTCACTCACCTCAGTTAGCACCCGGTTAGCGCCGACACACTTGTTCGCTGGCTCAGTTACACGTGTCTTGTTATGACAGACAGTTAATAGCGCTCCACCTTGTGGTTAAATCATATATGACAGCCAGTAACAGGAGGACTCGCCTTTGTATTATAATTTGAAAAATGTAATAATCGATTTTTTGGAAATTTAAAATCGATTCATAATCGGCCATTTAATAATCGCGATTAATCGATTATCGATTTTTTTCACCACCCCTAGTGTCGAGTACTCGCAAGTACTAAGGTGAACTACAGATAACTACCGTGCTCAGTAGCTACTCTTTGATACGTCGGGTTAATACGACATTGATGTCGCGAGAGCGGGGCCTTGAAAGTGATGTCACGTCAAGCACCCAGGCAGCAGGTCAGAGAGTCAGAGGAGTGTCGTCTTGGAAAATAGGGCAGCGACTTACCGGAGAAAAGCTATAAGCTGAAGATAACTCATAATAGATTTTACAAGTTAAATAGACCTTCACAAAATATTGATAGCTAGTTAACATTACGTACCATATCGGTAGCTTCAGTTAATTTTGCCCGGTGCCAACGCAGTGTTCCTAACGCGAGTAAACTATTGATAGCATTAAGCTACTATTTACACTCCATGATAACTGCTGACTGCGTTTTCAGATGAGCTTGTTGAAATCTTGTTTTTTTTTTTAACATTCAGCCTTTAAAAAGCCATTTTTCAACTGGCCATTCAATAAATAGGTTGTACAAGTAAAATCTGCAGTCAAGTGTCATTTGTTTTCGTTGCCACGGCTCCCCAGAGAGCCTGCCGCCACTGCTGAAAAAAATTTGGGAGGAAACACTGTTTCACTACAATGATCTTATTTGCTCTGTCAGTCCAAATCTTCTATTTCTGAATAAAAAGGCAAAAATTAAAAATGTGTTTTTTAAATCCGATTAATCGAGAAAATAATCGACTGACTAATCAATTATTAAATCGTTAGTTGCAGCCCTAGTCTGTTGTTTGGTTTTTTTAAGCTTCTGCATCTCTAATGTTACAGAACATGATATGAATGTGAATATCAATGTGCTCTGAAATTCTTGTGGAGACTCCTGCAGTCTCTTCCTTGCTGTTAAGGAAATTATTTGGAATTAGAAACCTATTAAACATCCAGGATGATACTTTACTTGAATTGACACAAACAGTGGGTAATGGTATTTGCACCAGCCATTATTTTGATAAGAGTTAATCTCAATAAACCCATTAAGAAAGATGTGTCTAAACAATTTAGAGAATATTAGGTACGAACCATTATCAAATGACTTACTAATATAGTATCTCCAGGTCAGTTTCCTAATACCTAATTATTACTACACAGTTATTGATTAGGAATTATTGGGGTATTGCTAAAAACAATACATCACCTAACAGTTCCTTCCTGATCTGTCCCTCATTCATCCTGAGTAACTACAACATTTTTGTGTACCATACTGTAATGTGTTATCAAGATGTTAATATATGTTTAAAGGCTACACTCTATAAACTGCATACCATCATTACCATTTAACCCTAAACTTTGTGTTGTTTTTTTACCATTACAAAAATAACACTACTCTTAGTTCTAACCTTTAAAATCCTAAACAGCAAAGTCATTATCAGGAAACAGACTTAAGCAGACTAGCTAGACTTAAAAGTGAGAGCATAACATACACTCACTACAGGATACTTTGACCTAAGGTGGTAACCCACAGTAGCCTATTTTGTTCTGGTGAAAACTGGAGGTGTGCACTATAATAACAGCTAGTTTCAGAATGATACTGACAGTTACATGATTAAAGGAGACTAAGAGCTTTGAAAGGAGAAAGCCAAAATATGGCCTTCCATGACAATGACTCCCATCACCAGATCTGAATTTGTGGTTAATACCTGTCTCTTTCATTGGACCAATGACTGAGTTTATAGGGAGTTGTAGAGGCTGCAGATGCGGGTTATTGCTAAGAAATTAGAAGATAAATTACTCTTTAATCCTCTCAGCTTCAGTTTTACGATGCAGGCAAACATATAGCAGCTAGAGATAAGACCTGATAAAATGCTTTGCATCAATGTGAACTAAGCTCCACCTCTTGCCAGGCAGTTTCGTGCCATTAAATACTATGATTACAACTCGAACAGTGGAAAAAGAAAGGCTTTTAAAGACAGTGATCCTTGGGGAAATGTTTTCCCATGTCCAGCAGTGTTTTTTTTTTCCAAATAAGCATACTTGGTTTTACTATTAAATCAGAAAGACTTTCTGACACCCGACACCAAGCAGGAATGGCTGGAGCCGCTGAGGCCCGACAAAACAGCCAGACTAACTTCAAATTTAAACTGCTCCGACACACACAAACTCTTAACTACAACGGTTGTACAAAGCGTGGAGGACAGTTTAGATGCATGGGGCTGATTCTCTAGTTTGTAGTAAACACCAATACAAAGTTAAGAGACTTAAGCTGCAACTGCTGCGTTCTTGTACCCTAGGGACATATAAAAACCTCAACTTTCTGACAAGGAATCACAGCTAGCGTTAGTTCTAATGCCGGTGCGGAGTAAAACGCACAAACATACAGCTGAATCACAGCGTGTTCACTAATGTGTTACTGTCATTTTTTAATTTTGTTTTGGGATTTTTTTGGTCATTTTTCGCCCCGGTGGCTCCACAGCCCTTGTTCCCCAAGGATCCATGTTGTGAACAAAAAGTCAACGTACCGTCAACCACCGACAGCAGCAGGAGAACTAGCAGAGCGCCCATTTCAAGTCCTCTACGCTGTAAATCCATCGTTCCCACTACATTTTGGGTTGTTCATTCCAGGACTAAATTGTAACGAGGTCCACTCTGTGGGTGAAGGTTCGCATAGGGCCTGTCTTCCGACAACAGCTAGATATGTGGCTGATGCGTGTATGTGTGTGCTCCTGTGTGTGTCCTTCGCTATCGACTCGACTTTTTTCCCCCAGTTACGGCGCTCGCGCTACTTTATACTTTGGACTGTCGAGCTCGCGCACGGAGGGAGGGCAGGGCGGACGTGGTATGACGTCATCCGGCACAAGGAGCAACACTTTAACAATTGGACTCGAGTGCTCGTCACAGTTTGTGTGTAAAGTGTGTTAACGGAGTAAATGTGTCTGTAATGTTAGTGTCCGTGTGATTGTACACAACAGGAAAGAAGAGCAAGAAAGGCTGCCTCCAAACCAAACGAGCTTGCCAAATACAGCAAGGAAATCACCGATTTACTCACTGTTTATGTCAAGCAAATAGGACATAAGTCAGAGGGATCATCTGGGGAAAAATGTTCAACACGAGCTCTGCTTCTGTCTTAAAAATGTGGGTTAACTGAACAAGTTCAGTCAGCTTAAGGAATTAAATGGCGTCAACTGTCTTTTAGACAAACTTCACAGACATTCTTTCCTTAGGTTTTTCTCAATTTAGGTAGTCTGTTCTTTATTTGGCATCAGGACCTATCTACTACAAGTGCTGGAATCATTTTATACATGGGACAACGTGGGGCTGCTTCCAGTTTCCCTGTTTTAAAGCAAGTGTGCAGGGGTAAGGATTGAATTCAACACAAATTTTTACCACGATTTGCACTGTTCTCATTATTATGTAAAGAAACAGAATTGAACACATTAACGCAATTAACCTCATGGTATCAGCATTTTGTTGAAGCCAATGACTCCAAGGTTCTATAAATTGGGAGAAAGGGAGTAGTGAGGCACAACAACCTCACCTGGTTCCATCAATCCATCCAGCCATCCATCTAGCCATCATCTGTACACTGCTTCATCCTCTGTAGGGTATCGGGGGGCTGGAGCCTATCCCAGCTGACTCAGGGCGAAGGCAGGGTTCACCTGGACAGTCAGTCTATTGCAGGGCTACACATACAGACAGCCAAGCACACTCACATTCACACCTATGGACAATTAGAATCACTAATTAACCTCAGCATGTCTTTGGATTGTGAGGGGAAGCTGGAGAACCCAGCAGAGAGAACATGTAAACTCCACACAGAAAGACCTCACAACCAGATTCAAATGTAGGACTTTCAAGCTGCAGCACCATGACACCCTGTATGTGATACTTATTTCATCTATTTCATTCCTTATTTTCATAATGTTTGATTTAGCCTACTGATGTAACTGCCTTAGTTTCTCCTTCATGTTCCTAAACCTGAGCTTTGTGTGTCTTATCATGAATTTTATTCCCCCAAATACTGAGCTCACCATTGTTGAGCCACATTTCTCTAAACATCTATAATAGCCATTCTATTAATGTAGGCATCCATATTCTTACTAATACCTTTGTATCAGTGCTATACAAGAGGAAAGGTCTACGATTTAGACAAACATTAAAGGTTTCAACTGCAAATTAAAATTCAGGCGTTTTGTTGTTACTATTTTTAATATTTGCCCAGAAAAGCAGTCATACATTAAGACATTTAACTAAGGTTTCTCCCACTGTCCTAATTATCAAAACAAATTTGCCTTCTCTGTCCTCGAGTTCTGCTATGTGAATAGAATAGAATAGAATAGAATAGAATAGAATAGAATAGAATAGAATAGAATAGAAATACTTTATTAATCCCTGAGGGGAAATTTGTTTTCTACATTAGAAAGAGTACAGTTACCACCACCATAAACACAGATAAATAAGTAAAAATGTGCAGTAAATAAAAAATAAACAAGAATAATAACATAAAAAGCTAAATGTCCTATGTAAAGGATATACAAATGTTAAAGTGTTTTATAGTGCAAGTAGTGTCCAAGAGTGCAAGAGTATAAAAAAGTGTGCAATTTCAAATTACAGAACTGAAAAAATTATAAAACAGGCACATTCCAACAGCTAACGGTTCAATGTTCGGGGCATAGAAACACTCCTTCACATGAACATAACCAGGATGACAGCACCTCTCATTCACAAGCAGTGCAATCCCGCCACCCTTCTTCTTACCACTCCAAATAACGTCTCTGTCCACCCTAACCGTACTGAGGCCAGACGGTCAATGTTGTAGTCCGGGATGAACGAATGCAGCCATGTCTCCGTGAAACAAAACAAGCTACACTCATAGTATTCCCCCTGTGTCTTAACCAGTGCATCAAACACGTCCATCGTACTCACCAGACTACAAGCACCTCCAATAAAATGCACTTTAAAACTACCTCCAATGTTCTTTTTAATGTTGTTTTGTCTTTTTTGTGTGTAATTGTGTGTCTTGCTTGGTTGTCCTTTTAAAATCTGCCTGTATGCCCTTTTAAATTGCCCCTTGGGGACAAATAAAGTTATTTGAATTGAACTGAATTGAACTGATTTGAATTGAAGAGGGGCTGCACAGTGGCGTAGTGGTTAGCACTTTCGCCTTGCAGCAAGAAGGTCCCTGGTTCGCGTCCCGGCTTTCCCAGGATCTTTCTGCATGGAGTTTTCATGTTCTCCCTGTGCATGCGTGGGTTCTCTCCGGGTACTCCGGCTTCCTCCCACAGTCCAAAAATATGCTGAGGTTAATTGATTATTCTAAATTGCCCGTAGGTGTGAATGTGAGAGTGCTTGTTTGTCTTTGTATGTGGCCCTGCGACAGACTGGCGACCTGTCCAGGGTGTCCCCTGCCTTCGCCCGAGTCAGCTGGGATAGGCTCCAGCCCCCCCCCCGCGACCCTAGTGAGGATTAAGCGGTGTATAGATAATGGATGGATGGATGAATTGAAGAGACTGCACATTCCCCATAACGACCATTAGAACAGAGGGATTTGTATTTCCTTTTCTTGACTTTCTGCTTCGCTCCAGCCCTGCAACCCGGTGTTTCCTCCGCAGCTCCTCCAGGATCTCAGGCCTCAGCCTCGCAGCAACAGTGGTTGTCACATCGCCATCAAAACACAACACTAAATAGGATCTACTGTAACAGGCTACCACACTGCATGGTACCATAGCAACAAACTTAAAATATAAATGTTTCAAACTTATTTTGTTTGCTCTAGTATGGTCATTGTCACTAAGATAGGGTTTTTGCAAAAAAAAAAAAAAGGCTAGCCTATTTGACTTTTACCCAACTTTTTTTTCAATAGAATCTTTACCCTCTTGATCAGATTGCATATCCTGTTAACATTAACTCTGTTTTATAGGATTAACTGTTAATATCCTTTAATTGCACTCCTGAGACATACTGTCTAGACTTTATAAGAGTGAGTGGTGGCATCGTTTGGGTTATCAAGTCGGCACCCCTTTTCCTTAGTGTTTTGCTAATAGCCCCATGACACCTCCAGAAGGTTCTGCAGTGAGTCATGGCATAACAGGCTCACCCCCAAGATGAGTGAGACTGCTTTGCAGCTAAACTGGATGTTTTTCAGTGTATTGATGGAGTTAGGCAGCAGAGGTAGATGGTATCCTCTTCATACATGTGATTTTTGGGAGACAGCAAAACATCATAGACAGTCCTGACTGCAAAGCTTAGTCTGAATGTGTCCAGGGCTTCATATTATGCCTTTTTAGATCTTTTACTTGCCCAATTGTGACGCATCTTGTCTCTGCTATAGCAACACTTATGGTGGCCCAATGGAGGGAGATACCTGTGAAAACATTTCTGTCTGTTCTGCCTGCTCCAATGGCTTTGGGCTCCTCCTGGCCAGACAGTGTGGAGAGAACCCTGTCCATCTTTACTCTGTTCTGCAGATTAGAATCAGTGCATTGCTGACTGGAAACCTGCTTTGATATCCATTCCATGTCAACAAGTTTGGCTATCCACTAAACGTATCTCAAGAACTGACTCCAAAAAAAGCAGATTTACTGTTTCATTGGTCTTTTTGTGGATACAGCACATCATCTGATGCCCATTTAAAACTTCCTAACACAATGAGAAATCAAAGCACTTTTGACGTCTCAGCTCAAACTCCTCTCTACTAGCCTACTATCGTTACTAGCTTTAAACACGTTAGATGACAGTTCAGTTGTAAAGTATTCAACAGTTTTTTTGTGGAAAACAGTAAAGTCACTTTGTTCAAATTTAGTTTGCAATTATTTAGTAAACATAATGACTTAGCAGTGTTAACTGTCAAAATCACAAGGAAAAGGTTGCAACTGTGTACTAAGAAAAGCACACTTTCCAGGGTCGTCTTTTACTTGTGTACATTTTCAGATACTTCATCTAAGTTTGCGTTCCTCAAGGTGTGGGATTTAATCAGTTGCTGACTGCTGTTCTCAAAAACAAGTATAGTTACTTTCATAAATGAAATACAAAGTTTTATTTGATTTAACATCAATCTGCTAGTTCCTGTGAAATTTAAAACAAACACACAAAAACAGGTTCACTAGAGTAAGTTCACTGTCAGCAACATTATTGGCTCCATTATATTGGGGGTCCTGAGTTAGTTTCATTATGCTTTGCTAACACTATTTAAGTAGATCCAAAAGCGAGCAACAATATCTACAAAAGTCTGAATATATTCAAAATGAAAGGAAAATATTTTCAACATATTTGGAAACTGTCAAAAGTAACTTGTTGAATATTGAACCAACAGAGGGGCTGCACAGTGGCGTAGTGGTTAGCACTTTCGCCTTGCAGCAAGAAGGTCCCTGGTTCGCGTCCCGGCTTTCCCGGGATCTTTCTGCATGGAGTTTGCATGTTCTCCCTGTGCATGCGTGGGTTTTCTCCGGGTACTCCGGCTTCCTCCCACAGTCCAAAAATATGCTGAGGTTAATTGATTACTCTAAATTGCCCGTAGGTGTGAATGTGAGAGTGATTGTTTGTCTATATATGTAGCCCTGCGACAGACTGGCGACCTGTCCAGGGTGTCCCCTGCCTTCGCCCGAGTCAGCTGGGATAGGCTCCAGCCCCCCCCGCGACCCTAGTGAGGATTAAGCGGTGTATAGCTAATGGATGGATGAACCAACAGACTGTAATCTACCGCCAGTTAGAGGCAGTGTATGCCTCCCTCTATCTCTCTCAGGAAGGTGTGGCAATGAGGACAGGTGCTGCCAATTGGTGATTACGAGCAGGTGGAGATGATCAGCTGCCACTACTCTCCTTTCATGTAAGCCAGACGGTCAAGCTACCTTTGTCAGTACTCTGATCATTGTTCCGTCCAGCTCCCTAGAAGCTCTGCTAATACTAATAGCTGTTCTTCTCCCCTTTAGTCCTGGACCTCCACCTGCCTGCAACCACTCACTTGGATCTTCTGTCTGCCTTCCATCGTCTGTGCCACCCGGATCTCCGCACTAACACAGCCCCTCCAGCTGTAGCACCTATCCATCTCTCGTCTCCATCCCTGCCGCACACAACCTCCGCCTGCCTTCCCAGCTCCGCTTTCCCTCCAGTCCAGTTCCCTGCTCATTCCCCATACCCAGTTTAGTTTAGTTGTTTTGTATCGCATTTTTTAGGTTAGTTGTCTGCCGTTTGGCTTCGTGTAGCATTTCTGGCATTGTAGCCGTTTAGGCATCCGTATTTCATGGTGTTTCTCCTAGGATTTAGCCTAGCGTCTGTAGCCGTTTAGGCATCTGTAGCGTCCGGCTTTTTGGATATTTTTAAGTAGTTCTAGTGCATTCTTGTTTATGCCTGTTAAGCCGTTTTGGCCTCCAGTCTGTCTAGCAGCTTTTGTGTAACTCTGTTTAGCTTCCTGCCTTTGTGTTACTTTGTTCGGGTAAGTTTTGTTAATTTGTCTGTTTCTGATTGTAGTCTGGTTTATCGGTGTTATTCCACCGCACCCCTCGATAGCTCCCTAGCCTTTAGTAGTTCTGTTCTCAGTTCAGTGTAACCTGTATCTTGGTCATCCATGTAAATAAACTATTGTAAATTTAATCTGTGTGTCGTCTTTGTTGCCTGTGCGTGAGTCTTCGCGTTGGCACTGTAATGCAGAATGTGTGAAGGGTACATCTTGTTTTATGATTGGCTTTAACCATTTCCACAACCTTAACAGATTTCAGATTTTTAAAAAACTGAAAAGTCAGTGATTTGAGAATTAATTTTTGGACTTTCTACCATAAAAGCATTTCAAAGAAATACAAGAGTTTCATTGAGGTTGTATTCAAAGAGGGAGAGCAATCCAGTCACAGATCAGATTCAGACATTTTTCTCCCTCCGCGTATCTGAAGCCAAAGGAATTGCTACAACTCATTGGAAACAGCCACCCACCCTATATTTAATGTGTTGAACTTTTTTTGAGATTATGTTTTGATGAGATCAGATGTTAGAACACACAATGAAAACAATATATCTGTCCCTTACATCATGCAGAACAGATATAGGATTTTTTTGGACGTTGTCTTAACTGTGCTTATTTGAATCACCTGTGGATACGCAAAAGTGGTCTTGTGTTATATATGTTAGTTGGCATCACATGGAAAAAAAATGTACCATTGCAATGATGCCGGCTCTTTTCTTTTTGTCCATAGTTGATGAAAATCCTATATCAGATTGTTAAATACTGTTGTTCGGTTTCTCTCCAAGCCACTTGAGATCAATATCAACTTCATGTCTGTGTTGAAACACCCATGTGACTGACCATTGTTGCATATCATTCGCTGTAACTCTTATTTCCATCTATCACTTTCAACTCTTAATGCATTAGCTATAGTCACATTTTTAACATATCATGGGACTGCATATAAATAGCACCCAACTTTAGGTACATTTTACACGTCATGTCTACACATTTTGTGCTTTTTATTTGTCATGTTACAGTCTTAACATACAAAATGTTTATTTTAGGGCAAAAGTAAGTGATAGAGGTAATTTTGTGTGTTGCAGTGAAAAGTCATTTGCAAAAAAAAGCATTCTGATAATGCCTTGTATGTTATAAAATGAGTGTTCATGCTACCAGCCTGGAAATTTTAGACAACAGTGGTCTTCCAACATTTTGTCAAGAGTTTATGTTCATCCTTTTCATCAAGAAAACCACTATAGTGAATGCTGTGCAGCACACTGCAGGTCATTAATGAGGAAATTGTTCACACGTCCTCATTCTTTTGGCTGTGCAATGTGTATTCACAGTTTGTACAAACTGTGTATGGAAGTCCCTGTTTCAGAAGTCAAGCATTTTAAATGATTCCCTACTGTAAAAGAGAAGAGAAAGAGTAAACTTTTCATCTGTTCACACTGGCCCAAAATCATACTGGTTGCTTGAAGGCACACCTGCACTACACAGCAATAGATTTATATACATTACATATCTTCCAGGAATACAAAGTACAACAGCTGGACGTCAAAAAATAAAGGTAGTAAATTTTTTCATCTGTGTTTTTGCTGAATTCTGCTAATGCACAACAGGGCTTAAGAGAACTAAAATCATAATGCTTTCAACATAAAACATGAACATACTATTATTTGCACTCTGAAAATAGAGATTAGACATCCCAGAGCTCTGTCTTCACACACTAAAAGCCAAGCCAACACTATCATTCCTTCACTTTTTCAGTGCCTTGCTTCTCTGCTCCAACTGGCCTCCACTTTAAAGGCTCTGTAAACTGAAAGCACATGTTCTCCTCCTCTGCCTCTCCATGTTCGAATAGAATAGAATAGAATAGAATAGAATAGAATAGAATAGAATAGAATAGAATAGAATAGAATAGAATAGAATAGCCACTTTATTGTCAAACAGAACATACAGTAGCTGGTGCACATTAGGAAGGAAATTTCGACACAAAAGCTTGCCATCGGACCAGTAAAAAACAAAACAAACATTATTTGAAATAAAAACTATTTCAATATATACATGTAAAAACTATATACATACACCTGCATACATACACATCTGCACACATTTATTGCACTGTGAAGAAGTAGCAACAGTTTTCCTGCAGTGAAACAGTGAAATGTAGCAGCAGTATTGCATGGAGAAACATTGAATATAGCAGCTGTTACAATTCACAGTGAACCATGAGTGCCCCTGCCCGGAAGGATTATTGTGAATTTAAGAGTCTGATGGCTTGGGGTATGAAACTGTTGCAGAACAAGGCTGCTCTCACTCTGATGCTGTAGAACCTCCTGCCAGAGGGGAACAGAGAGAACAGTCCATGGTGGGAGTGTGTGGCGTCTTTGATGATGATGCGGGCTCTATTGAGACAGCACTTGTGTGCAACATCGTGGATGGATGAAAGAGAAGTCCCGATTATATTCTCTGCCATCCTCACCACCCTCTGCACTGACTTCCTATCCGAGGCCCTGGAACTGACAAGCCAGATGGAGATGCAGCTGGTCAGCATGCTCTCTATGGTGCCTCTGTAGAAGGTGGTCAGGATGGGAAGGTACAGCTGTGCTCTCTTCATCTGCCACAGGAAGTGCAGACATTGCTGAGCTCGTTTAACCAGAGATGATGTGTGCAATGACCAGTCCAGACTGTCCGTAATGTGCACCCCCAGAGGTAAAAGCAGAGGAGGAGGACTGGTCCTCTACTCCAACAACAGGTGTACCAACACCACAGTGACTGAAAAACACTGTTCCCCTGATGTGGAGTTTATACAGGCTGGGTTATGCTTTCTGCACGAACGAGCCATGCGGAAATCCACGTGAGAGAATGTGTGTGGCTTTATACTCCATCTGCTCCAGCATGTTACATGTGCAACAAGAGGTCATAACGTGCCGGATAAGGTTTATAGCAACATCAAGGAAGCATGTAAAGTCTCCCCCCTCCCCCACCTCGGACAATCAGATCATCTGTCCCTGTTTCTCACCCCAGCATACAGACCTCTCATACAAAGAACAATGCCTGAGATGAGACTCACAAAGATTTGGGCTGAATATGCCATTCCACAACTCCAGGACTACTTCCAGAACACAAACTGGGACACCTTTGCACAGGAGGATTTAATGGACTATACATCCACTGTTCTGCATTATATTAAAATGTGCATCAATAATGTCACAGTGGAGAAGAAGGTCAGACATTATCCAAATAAAAAACAGTGGATGAACAGTGATGGGAAACAGCTGGTGAGGGATAGGGACTCTGCTTTCAGGCCTGGAAATATGGAACTATACTGCTAGCCAGATCCAACCTGAAAAAGGGAATTAAGTGGGTGAAATCAGCATATGCAAGGAAGATCGAGGGGCACTGCAAGGAGGGGAACCTCAGATGTGTTTGGCAGGACATCCGTGACCTTGTTAACAGAAACAGTTTCAATGCTCCCACTGGACTTTAGTTCTGCTTTAGTTCTGCTTTTAATGCATTCATCCAAACTGCGCAGCCTGGGTATCAGCGAGCACACCTGCAGATGGATCAGAGACTTTCTCACCAACCATCTGCAGTTGATTATTGTGGGTGACTTTAACATTCATGTTGACGTGGACAGTGACAGCCTTATGACAGCTTTTAATTCAATATTAGACTCAACTGGGTTTTCTCAACATGTAAATAAACCAACTCATAGTTTTAATCACACCCTTGACCTCGTTCTGACTTATGGCATAGAAATCGAACAGTAACAGTATTTCCCCAGAACCCTCTTCTTTCTGACCATTTTATGATAATATTTCAATTTACAACAATAGAGTGTATAGGAGTTAAGAATAAATATCATTACAGTAGATGTCTGTCTGACAATTCCGTGACTAAACTTAAGGAAATAATACCTTCTCTATTTAATTCAGCACCACTTACTGATATAATGGAAGGGAAATATTATAATTTTACCCCCACAGAAGTGGATTATTTTGTTAATAATGCTGCAGCCTCATTGTGTACAACACTTGATAGTGTTACACCTGTAAAAAAGAAAGTTCCATCTTAGAGAGGACCTGCTCCTTGGTATAATTCCCAGCTGCGGACTTTAAAGCAGGCGTCCCAAAAGCTGGAAAGGAAGTGGTAGTCCACTAATTTAGAGGAAGTTTATGTAGCTTGTAAAAATAGTCTAGTAATTTATAAAAAAAAAAAAAAAAGCTCTTCGTAATGCCAGGACATTTTATTCATCTTTAATAGAGGAAAACAAGAACAATCCCAGGTTTCTCTTCAGCACTGTAGCCAGGCTGACAAAGAGTCAGAGCTCTGTTGAACCTTGTATTCCTTCAGCTTTGAGCAGTGACAACTTCATGAGCTTCTTTACAAATAAAATTATTACGATGAGAGAAAAAATTAATCTGGCCCTTCCTACAAATGTCACAGATGTATCATCGAGTACAGATGCTTTAGAATTGTCTGTAAGACCTGATGGTTATTTAGAATTTTTCACTCCCATACATCTCTCTGAACTAATTTCAATAGTGTCTACATCCAAACCATCGACATGTCTTTTAGATCCTATCCCAGCTAGACTGTTCAAGGAGGCTTTAACTTTAATTAATTCCTCAATGTTAGATCTGATTAATCTCTCTCTAGTAACAGGCTATGTACCACTGGCTTTTAAGGTTGCTGTAATCAAACCTTTATTTAAAAAGCCCACTCTAGATCCAAAAGTTTTAGCCAACTATAGACCAATTTCCAACCTCCCATTTCTCTCTGAAATTCTGGAAAGAACAATTGCAAATCAATTATGTGAACATTTACAAAGGAATAGCTTGTTTGAAGAGTTTCAGTCAGGCTTCAGTGCATCATAGCACAGAAACAGCTCTGGTGAAAGTTACAAATGACCTTCTCAAAGCGTCAGATAATGGACTGGTCTCTACACTTATTTTGTTGGACCTTAGTACGGCATTCGATACAATCGACCACAAATTTTTATTACAACGACTAGAACGTTGTATTGGCATTAAAGGGACAGCACTGGACTGGTTTAAATCCTACTTATCAGACAGGTTCCAGTTTGTGCATGTCAACAATGACTCTTCTGAGCATACTAGGGTTAATCATGGAGTTCCTCAGGGTTCCATCTTAGGACCAATACTGTTCACATTATACATGCTTCCCTTAGGCAATAGGAAGCACCGTATTAATTTCCATTGTTATGCTGATGATACTCAGTTGTATTTATTATCAAGCCAGATGAAACTAATCACCTAGCCAGACTGCAAGATTGTCTTAAGGACATAAAGACCTGGATGACCTATAATTTCCTACTACTAAATTCAGACAAGACTGAAGTCATTGTATTTGGCCCCAAAAATCTTAGAAAATTGCTTTCAAAGCATATAGTTACTCTGGATGGCATTACAGTACTACTGTGAGGAACCTCAGTGTTATCTTTAACCAGGACATGTCCTTTAACTCACACGTGAAACAAATCTGTAGGACTTCCTTTTTCCACCTGAGAAATATTGTAAAAATCAGGAACATCCTGTCTCAGAGTGATGCAGAAAAACTAGTCCATGCATTTGTTACTTCTAGGCTTGACTATTGCAATTCCTTATTATCAGGTTGTCCCAATAGCTCTTTGAGACATCTACAGCTGATCCAAAATGCTGCAGCCAGAGTACTGACGGGAGTTAGCAAGAGAGATCATATTTCTGCTATACTGGTTTCTCTTCATTGGCTACCTGTTAAATCTAGAATAGAATTCCAAATCCTTCATCTGACATAAAGCTCTTAACAACCAATCTCCATCATATCTTAAAGACCTGATAGTACCATATTATTCTAGCAGAACTCTTCGCTCTCAGACTGCAGGCTTACTTGTTGTTCCTAGAATCTCTAAAAGAAGAATGGGAAGCAGAGCCTTCAGTTATCAGGCGCCTCTCCTGTGGAACCAGCTCCCAGTTTGGGTTCGGGAGGCGGACACCCTCTCTATTTTTAAGACCAGGCTTAAAACCTTCCTTTTTGACAAAGCTTATAGTTAGGGCTGACTGGGGGACCCTGAGGGGGTCAGCTGGTGCCTTCATTTTGCACAACTGACTTCCCCTTTCGACGTCCTTTAGTTTGCCCCTAGTTATGCTGCTATAGGCCTAGGCTGCTGGGGGACCTCTCTTGATGCACTGAGCCCTTCTTTAATTACCTATGTATTTACTATACATACCATTATTGCATTACACTCACTCTGTTTCTCCCTGTGTCCTTTTGTCGAGTGTCCCTGGTTCCAGAGCTGGTTGCTTCAGATCTATGGTTGTTCTCCCACCAACTGGCCTAGTCTCCATCTGTGGGATGCTGCTGCTGACCTTCCTCCAGCCACCCATTTCCACCAATTTACTCTGCATTGCCCTCACTATACTTGATTTGCTCATCTACATATTTGTGAATTTACCACCACCTATATATCCAAAGTTGTTTAAATCAATCCAACTGGACTTTAAGAAAGTTCCTTGAAGACGTTCCACCTCTCATCCAAGACGGTGTTATTTGGCTTAAAAAAGACAGGGATCTGGTGTTTGTTGAAGATCCTCCTCAGTTTTTCAGACAGTCCAGACACATACGGGATCACTATGTTGTTTCGCCTGTTCTCCTTCTCTTTAGTTCTCACTGGGTTGTTCTCCTTTCTGGATCTTGTGTGAGCCTTCACAAAGGTCCAGTCAGGATATCCACACGTTTTCAGTGCCCCTTTCAGGTGACTTGATAATTAGAAAACCCTTGTGCAATTATGTTAGCACATGAATAAAAGTGTAACTTTTCATGGAAAAGATGAAATTGTCTGGGTGATCGCAAACTTTTGAATGGTAGTGTACCTCTAAATTGTAATTTATGAGCTAGACTTATGTTTTTCCTCAGAAACCAGGACTTTTAGTTTGTTGAAGGTGCTTTTCAGTGTAGTAATACTTGGAGCTGGTCGAGAATTTGGAAAATCTATGACTAGAAAGTTGTCTACTAGATGCAGAGTGAAGAGAAGTTTGCAGATGTTAAGCAGAATCCAACAAAGAGCTTCAGACAGAGTGTTAGAGATGCAGGGACTGCTACGGCAACCAAATGTCAGTCTGACTGTGAAATATAGACTAATTTTCCACTGAACACCGAAGAGATGCCACTGAGACAGGTGCAGTGGCTTGTTTTGAAAGCATCTGTAATATCTCCTTTCCCTGTCCAAGCTCCTCTACCTGACAGTTTAATTAGTTTAATAGCATGGTCTATCGTTGCATGGAAAAGAGAAAAAGAAGACAGGGGAATGAGATGTAGCAAAATTGTTGCAGAAATTAGCCTCATACGGCAGAACCAAAAATAGATATATATGTAGCAAAAGTGTAGGCTGCAACTTAATGGTAGAAACTACACTTCATGATTAAAATTGCACTTGTTAATTTAGGGGCACTATTCTCAGCTTGTCTGAGAAAATTGTCAATTTAGACTAAGTCTCAAAGAGAATTTGATGAAAAAGAAATTGATCAGTCTCATTATGAAAGTTGTAAACTCTGATTTCATTGAACTCCAGTTCCCAAAACAAAGAAATACAGTAAAACCGACTACTACGAACAAACAATAAACAACAGACAGTGAATAAAGTAATGAATGAATGAAGATAAACTAATGAACTGTGACTGTCACTTTCCAGTGACAGTCACAGCAGCTAGTAGAAAGGTGATGAATTTAGATTTACTTTATAGGGCTAGGAGCAGCTTTTTAGCAGAAGGAAGTGATACATACTTCCATAGCCTTTGTAGTAGTGAGAGGGAAGCCGCTGCAGCATGTGAAGCTTCATCTGCTGGATGAGTTGGTTCAGAATGCAGAGACAAGGAGACGCTTGGCAGGTTTGCATTGCAAAAGTGTGCCAAGTAAAAACACTAAGAGTCAAAGCTCATAGTTATCAAGAAAATATTTGTGCTGTTGTAGTTCTCAAGTAATTCTTAAGCCCGGTTGCATTCTTCTAAGAGCCCATTTTTAAGAGCCCTGTGTTCTACAAGCCACTGGAAACCAGACTGGAATTATTCAAAGAGGTTGTTATTGGAAAGGTGAGAGTGGATTTGGGATGCAACTGTTTTCTCCAGAATTTTTGAGAGGAATGGCAAGTTGGAAATGGGATTGTTACGGGGGGAGCTGGAGAACCCAAGCGCAGACACAGAGAAAACTGGCAGACAAGTGAATAAATGAAAGAGTTTTATTTAACAAGCTAACTAAAGCAATACATAAATGGAGAACTGAACTAGGGGGACAGAACAAAACCAAACTACTCTAAACTCCACAAACCAACACTACGAATACAAAAAAACGGAAGTCTACAAAACTAAACTGAACCAACAAAACCAAGCTCAGGAGGGGTACTCACAAGATGGGGGAAAACAGGCTGAGGGAATCCAGGGGCTGACAGAGACGAGACAGGACAAACAGGCTGGAGACAGAAGTAAAGCGGCAGAAGTGCAGCAGATTTCAGAGGTTATGGGACAGAACCAGTGGTAAGGGAGGAGTAGATGATGTCAACGATCAGAGATGACAGGGAGGGGAGACAGGCTTTGATCAGGGGTGTTGGTGTAGAGGTGGATGTTTTAGAGTTCCTGATGAGTTCACATATGTCAGCAGAAGAGGGAAGGTGGAAGCTTTAGAGTGGCTGAGAGGAGGGAACTGGGGGATCAGGAGGGAGTGAACTGCAGGGGGTGTGAGAGGTCAGTCGCTGGTGGATACTATCAATTTTTGCAATGAAAAAGTTCATGAGTGCAATACAGTGGCTGACAGAGTAGAAGTGTCAGGGGAAGGTGTCCGGAGGGTGCAGGGAGTTATTAAATAGTGAAAACAGAGTCTCCCATCACCTGCACTGATGAGACTTGCATAATATTGTAATTTGGCTGTGTTGATTGAATTTTTATAATTAAGAATGTGGTGGTGATACATTTCTTTATGGATAGTTAGACCAGTTTTAATGTAGAGTTGCTCCAGTTGTCAACCTTGAGCTTTGAGGAGGTGGAGTTGGGGTGTAAACTCCACCTCCTCAAAGGTGGAGTTTACACAGAGTGAGTGAAAGATATAGTCCGGGTTTTTAAGGGAGCAAGTGAATCCAACAGAGTATGGAGACCATTATTATAGTGGGAAACCAGTTCATCTGTAGTAGAGGGGATGCTGATGGTGGTGAGTGCTTCAGTGCCCATGGTGAGAGATGTCAGGTTAATGTCCTTGATGTTACGAAATAACATCATACGTGATGGTTTGGTTGTGGAGATGGTCAAATTCAGACTGAATGATATAAACAGATGATCAGAGATGGGGAGATGTGTTGAAGAGCAGTTAGAGGTGGATACACCAGCGCAGCACAACAGGTCAAGGATACGACCCTTGGAATGGGTAGGGAAATGTATATGCTGTTGAAAACCAAAACTGTCCAGGCATGATGGGGCTGACAGAGGCAAACAAACACCCAGGTGGTGTAGGCTCGTTCAACTGGGAAAAGTCATTGGGTTGCTGCCATGTCTCTGTCAAGCATAGAAAATCCATTTTATGGTCGACGAGGAGGTCCTGAAGGAGAAGACCTTTGTCGGTGAGTGAGCGGATGTTAAATAGTCTGATGTTGACATCGCTGCGGTCGGAGGTGGTGCTTAGCCAACTTAGCCGACCTGGCTAAGTTGGCCAACGCACCGCGGTCCGCTTTCCTGCCAGAGTTTCTCCGAAGACGACGACGTGTGGACCAGATGGAGTTGATGGCCAAGGAGCAGTTGATATGGAAGCTTCAGCGAGACCACAGACTGTATATAAAGATGGACGTAGCGTCTGGCTCCAAAAATGAAGCCAACACCGATGTGTCAAAAACTTGCAATATCACACCGTCCAACAGGGGCTGGTTCCAAAAAGCTCTGGCTCCATAGACCCCAATTCTACACAGGAAAAACTAAAATTTGATAGACTGCTTTTCTACGGCTCATGATTTTTTTTCCATTGGTTTTCATGGTCAAAGTGAGAGATCATGTGGCCGATCTTAAAATAAATCAATATTGATTTTTTTATAGAGTGTTAAAGTTTTGCGGCGCCAGGGAGCGGGGCTACTTGACTGACAGTCTGGTCTGGAATGGTTGACAGGTCCTATGGAAGAGGCAGCCCAGATGCTCATTCACCGTAAACTCTGCTCTCCTCGTTTGGATTAATTCTGATATATTAACTGTTGATTTATTTATCAGTGGAGCAGCAGAATCTTTTCCACAGACAGTTTTCCTGCCCGTTGGCTTGTTTTAACCAGTTTTCTACCTTCGGCTGATTCTACCAGCAGACACTGAAAGGACTCTGTTAGTTCGGTGTTTATTTTCGTATCGGTGCCGGTTTTACTGCACTTTATATGCAGCTTTAGTGTCAGATATAATGTGTGTCATGCAATCAAGATGTTGGTGGAGTTTATTTCTGAGTGTGTTGACCAGAGAAGAAAGTCAGCTTAGTAAATATTAGCTTTAATGTTAGCAATGCTAATCGAGCTAGCTGCTCTGTCGTAGCCTTATTAAAGCCAATGTAGCAGCATTAAGCTAACGTTTGTGTTGTGTTTCATGTTAACAGCTGAAGTGTGTTGTGTTACTGTAATGTGGTACATTTAGTTGATAAAACTGTCAGTGGAGACACTGGTTCACATTAATGTAACATTTAGAAAACCTAAATGTGATTAAAACAGTAAGGTTAAGGTTCTGTGTTGTCAGAATATATAATATAAAGTCCAGAATATCTGCTGAGTCTCTGAAGTTAAACTGGAGAAAACAGTAAATCTACTCTCTAATGGTTAACGTTGTTTAATGACTGATTCACATGTTGTAGTACATCTTAGTGCAGATTAGAAAAATAACCTCCCAGAATATGACCAGAGTAATGATGAACATTACAGTCATTACATTAAATTACAGCACAGAGAAGCTGGATAATAAAATCCTCTCCTCTAAAGCTAAAGTGACTACAGGCCTTTCTGTTGTTAAGTGCTTGGAAAACTATATGAAATTGGAAATCTTTCCAGGGTCACTTTAAAATTAACCTCGGCTGTTGATGCTGATACTGTGACGTCTGTCTTCATCTCAGGTGTCTCATTCACTGTGAGGATCTTCTGAGTGAAGCCAACAGAAGGAAAACCTCGTCTGGTTGTGAAGAAGGAGACTGAATGAACGACATCCTCAGTGAACCACTTCGTGTTTAACTTTCACTTCCAGAAGGACAGACCAACTCTTTCAGCAGTGTATTATTCTCTGTTCTTAGTATTCACAGGTTCCATTTATCACCTTTAACTTCATCTCTGCTGTTGTAGCATAATGATAATACAGAGTACATGTTGCCATTATTTATAGCAGATATGCAGCATTAAAATATCAACACATTCAGAGCAGGAGCTTCATTATTTCCTTTACTGCACATTTAAAAACTACATTCATTAACAATTATGAACTGTAAAGATGTTTAAACACATAAAATAAATGGATGAAATAAATAAGGTGTTGCTGACAGTGAAGTGTAAATACTGAACAGTCACAAGACAAGTTGTATTATTAAGAAAGGAGCTAAATCTGCAGCATTACTGTTGTTACTGGAAGCATGAGGAGGACATCAGTGCTGCTCTTCCTCACAGTGATGAAGAAGAAAAGACTCTTCAGACAACCACAGCTGGATGGTCATGTTCTCTGTAGCTCTCAATTCATATCAGACCAGATGTTACCAATGATCCAGACCAAGGCTGGAAGGAAAATACACTAACAGTGAGGAAAAGATCTGCAAGGTTCTTTCATTCTAACTGCTGGAACGTTAAATATCAGAGTGAACACATCAGCATATGAGTGAAACACAATGGAGTGCTGTATTTTGTCCTATTTTTTAATTTTATGGAAATGTTTGTTTTCCTGGTTGAGGCTAAAGGCCATTTTACTGCCTTAGATGGACAATAAAGTTTATTCTATTTTATTCTAATGTATCATTAGCATTAACATGAGCGCAACAGTTATCTGACCATACATTGTTAGAGAGAAAAAAACTCTGAAGCAAAGAACAGAGATATTAACTCAGAACTGAACTGAGAGATTAACATTCATCAGTAACAGTTCTATGGAGGAACATTAACGTAGATTTATTTATATCTGCTGATCATTAAAACAGCAGTTATCGATCCGTTATGATTGATCAGCTGTGACCTGCAGGACACTTAGCTACAGCTAACAGTTAACTTGTTTATGACACTGACTAACCTGATTTAGCATCAGTGTGAACACTAAATCAGGAAACATAACCTCAGATTTACAGAACAATTTTAAATCATGATGTTAGAACATATTTATATCAGAGGTTACAGTCTGATGTTAACTTACAGTAACTTCACTGCTTTATATGTGATGTTGTCCAGATGTGGAGAAGAGTACAACTAGTTACAAAAATGACTTAGCTGCAGAGTTTAGCTCGACTTTGGACGCTAACGTTGTTAGCCACAGCTTCGGTAAACAGTGGAAGCCCATAAATGAGGGCGGGACAGAGAGTCCTTGCTCTCAGTCTGACCAATCACTGCTCTCCGGCTTCGTCCTAGTTGTCGTCACTGGCTCCAAAAATCCAAGATGTCAACCAGGAAAAGGCTTTATTTTCTCAGTGCACAAACCAAGGGGTGACATCACGGGTGCTACGTCCATCTTTATATACAGTCTATGGGTGAGACCCACAGTGGATGTATTTCACTGGGAGGCGAGCAATGTCTGGGGAGAAGTGCAGCAGAAAAGCAGGTAGATGGATCCGCAGCTGGAGGAGGTCAGCAGCCGTGACTGGAGCGAGGCTGCCGATGGACTGAGTATGATAGATACTACAGTCCCAGCGAGGATAAACCATACATCGTTGATGGTTGAATGGTTGAATGGGTTTATTTCGGTTACAAGATTATAGTACAATAATTTCATTTAACATCCAGTCTGTTGATCCACATGATGGATGGGCGGAGGTGTTAGCCATCAGGTAGCAGCAACCAGGTGAGGAGTGGGAGACTGCTGATATGCACACACAGGTAGAGAAGTCAAACACTCACTGCGAACAGTCTGGATGTTTGTCAGTATGGCCAGGACAGGGTATTAACAATAGTACATTGGCATAGTTAAAAGTTTAAAAGGTACCAGCAAGCAGTGAGTCATGCCAGCGTTCACTCAACAGGAAGCTGACACTTCAGATTTGATGTGTTTTTCTTTCATACTGGTCCTGATCAACGTGGTATCAGAGATTGAGTCCAGATTATCACTCCAGTGATGCTACATTTCTTTAATGTTCTGATTTAATGTGAAAGAGATGAACCCCCAGTGAATCATGATCAACTTTGCAGTTGCAGCACATAACTGTTTTCAGTGAGGTCTGAGAAACACATTCTGCATTACCTGTGTAACACAGCAACAGATAAAGTTACCAATTTACTTTGGATGTATTAGAAACTAAAGAGTTAAAATTAGACTTAAATTCAAAGACCTTACTTAGACTTGCAAAGTGAAGATAAGTTTTGAAAAGAAAAAACAGATCTATTTTTAAAAACTGGAAATTGGAAACTGGAAAGACTACACCAGCCACATTTCAAATTTTGCATACCTGCAAGTATGCTTTTAGGAATAGCGGCTCTGAACTGGTGGATGCATAAATTAGCTGCAATGACCAAGCTTAGGCTTAACCATTAAAGTCAAAAATAACTTCTTCTGTGTCATATTCTGTCTTAATGCACTTGTTTCAAAAGCAATTTGGTTATGTTACTGACATGTAATTCTGATATGAGCTGAGGCTGATTAAAAACACGTGACTGAATACTATTTGGAAAAGTGTGCTTTCAGCCTCACCTGTTCCTTGTTACCCAGCTGAGAAAGGCATTTGTTACACTCCACTATATTACCCCTAAGCTTTGGACTTGAACAGAGCAAAGAATGTAGACCAATGCAGAGACCATTTTAATATTTGTAGAGAGCAGTGTGTGGATCAAAGTAAGGCCAGCAGCTGTGGGTTGCAGGTGACTGGCAAAAGAAAATATGTTTCATTACAGGATTCCAGGGCCAGGCTAGGAGCATAGAAACAAAAGAAACAGAAGGGACAAAGTTTGGCATCTCAAGGTTAACCATATCTAATCATTTGCTAAACATTTTACACATTGTATATAACCATTGTATGAACTGTTGTATACACAAGTATGTAAAATTAATTCATTGATTAATGTATATATATAGATGTGTGCGTGCGTGCGTGCGTGCGTGCGTGCGTGCGTGCGTGCGTGCGTGCGTGCGTGCGTGCGTGCGTGTGTGTTTACACTATTATTCAAAAGTTTGGGGTGACTTAGAAATGTCCTTATTTTTGAAAGAAAAGCATTTTTTTGCAATGAAGATATCAAATTAATCAGAAATGCAGTCTGGACATTGTTAATGTGGTAAATGACTATTCTATCTGGAAATGGCAGATTTTTAATGGAATATCTAAATAGAGGTACACAAGCCCATTTCCAGCAACCATCACTCCTGTGTTCTAAAAAGTACATTGTGTTAGCTAATTGTGCTGAAAGGCTAATTGATAATTTGAAAACCCTTGTGCAACTCTGCTAGCACATGAATGTGTGAGTTTTCATGGAAAACATGAAATTGTCTGGGTGACCGCAAACTTTTGAATTTTTGTGTGTGTGTGTGTGTGTGTGTGTGTGTGTGTGTGTGTGTGTGTGTGTGTGTGTGTGTGTGTGTGTGTGTGTGTGTGTGTATATGTATATAAATGTATATTAGTGGTGGGACGCGATTAAAAAGTTTAAGCGAATTAATTACAAGCTTTGTAATTAATTAATCAGAATTAATTGCAGTGCTGTCAAATAGCAATATTTGACACAAGTGAAGTTTTTCAATTCAAATAAAACTGTGAATAGACATGTATGTGTTTATAATTTAAAATTTATTTTAAAAAAGGAAAATGGGACATACAGAAAAAGTGATTTTGATGACTTAAAGCCTGAATTTAGTTGTTTTTTCCACTGTATGGCAAATAAAATCAGCATAAGTAGTTCAAGGAGCTTCAGAAAGTTGAAAATCCAGAGATTCATTCCATTTTCATCTTTTCTGGGTCTGATAAATGGTGTCATTTTGATGGTTCTTTTTTATAGGAATATTAATTATAACATTTTTGTTTATAAAAAATTACATAAATAACAATTAAGTTATTAAAAGAGATATTTTTGTTGTTTAGGTTATTCCTCCTCCAAGGAGGCACAGCCTTGACAGAGCTTAAACCACAAAAATGTTTCATTTCTATTTATCTGCATTTTTCATCTTTCTGCTACATTCACAGATTACTGCAAATCTAAGTGCAATTATAGCGATTTTATTCAACATTTTAAGACTTTCTATAAACTCAAGCACTGTCTAGAAAAGTGGTCTATTATGGGATGGCTATGCCTTTAGTCGTTAGCATGACTCTTAGCTAACGATAGCTCTGCTGGTGCTAACAGCAACATGTTTTACATTGAGGTGATACCATCGGCTTGAAGTAATGCAGTGATCAGAAAACTCTTTGTTGTACAATTTGCACACAACCAGGATTTATCCAAGCTGCCATCAGGAAGATTTTTAAAAGAAAACCTTCTGCCCAACAAGCTCAATCTCGTCTTCCTTCACTGTTCGCCAGTGCCTGACTTCACTCAGTACTTTCTGTGCTTCTTCTTCATGGCTTCAAACAGACTTTAGGTTCATTACCGCCACCTACTGGGCTGGAGTGTTCATCAGAGTTACCGGTGTGCCAGAAATGAGGGAACTGAGGAGGGTGCAATTAATCGAGTTATTATTCTTAAAGCGTTATTTTCACTGTAATTAATTAATCGTAATTAACGCGTTAAAGTCCCAGCCCTAGTATATACATACATATACATATATATATACATATATATATACACACACACACACACACACGTGGACAAAATTGTTGGTGGTATCCCTCGGTTAATGAAAGAAAAACCCACAATGGTCACAGTCTGACTGACTGACTGATTACAAATTTGTAGACACCTGTGATGCTATTTAGAGGACACACCTTGATTGAACATGTTCCTATGGTCACATTATTTTCAGTCTTTTCTAGGGGTACCATCATTTTTCTCCAGGCCTGTTTCATGAGTTTATTTAAGTAATTCTGTTGAACCACGGTTCAAAAGCAATGTCTAATTTTCATTGGTTAACTTTCATAGAATTTTTATTTATTATTACTTTTGTCAGATTCCAATTATTTCTGTGACCATTGTGGGTTTTTCTTTCATTAACCGAGGGGTACCAACAATTTCTTCCACGTGTGTATGTAGTCTTCTGTATCCAGGCTTGCTGTATTACATATTCCTTAACTTTGTAATCCAAACAACGCACAATCATCACTTTCGGTGGGACCACACTGTCCTTGGGTTTAGCCACCAGTGACCAATGTGCCCTGTCAATGCATATTTCCATGTTGCCTGCGATTTCAATTTTGGACTTAAAAAGTCCCATTATGAAATCTTTTCTGTGTCCTCTGAGATGCTGTGAATCCGTATATTGTTGTGTCTGATTCTTGACTCCAAGTCATCGCACTTAACAGATAATTTGGCCGTTTTCTGGAGTAGGAAGGCTGCAGAGCGCTCCAGTCATGTCGCCCTGTCCTCCGTACTTCCAGTTCTTTCCTCCATGTGCCCCGCTTTTTGCTCAAGGGATGTCATTCTTTCCATAAGTTCTTTCATGTTAGTTTCAAGTCTAGCCATTGCTCTCTTGTTGTCACTTGCTGCTTTGGCATGCTCAGGTCTTAATTTGCGTAGCTTCATGAATATGACCCGAGTCATGTTCTCTGCTAACCTTGACTGACAGCATGTCACTCTTTAGCAGGTCAAACCAAACATATACCCCATTAACTTCTCAATCCTGAGTTTTGTTATAGGCTTAGTTAGAATATCTGCAACCATATCTGCTCATATCTGCTGTTGGACAATATTCAATGATTATTTAACCATCGAGTGCAGACCGAACAAAATGATACTTGATGCTGACATGTTTGCATCTCTGATGACACACTAGATTCTCTGATTAAGCAATCACACCTTGATTGTTCTCAAAGATCTTCACTTGTCACGGTTTAGGGGGTTTGAACCCAAAATGACAGCGCACAGACGGCTGGCAGAGACAAGTTGGAATTTAAACAGATTTATTCACAAACCAGGACTAAACAAAACAGAACTGGGGCCGGGGAATCAAACTCACTAAGGAAGGTGGGGGGCTGGCCTCCCTGGTGCTGATGGCAATTGATGGAGAGCAGCAGCAGCGGTCAGAGGGAAGAGCCAGGACTGCAGCCGGTCCTCGTCTGGGTGGGGAGGAAATCCAGTGAGCCGACAAGTCAAGTGCAGCAGTCAGGGGGTCCATGTCTGCTGCATAAGGAGACGGCAGAGGTCATCTCAACAGATGACTGCAATGGTCCAAGTCCTGTATCAGGAGGACTGTAGTAGTGCAGTCGACAGGATGCGGTAGCTGAGCTGAGGATCTGGCGCTGAGTGGAGTCCCAAGCCAGGCTTTATTCCAGAGCTGACTGGTAATCCGATGTGCTGCAGGTGTGCTGGTTTGCAGCTAACTGTAGTTCCTGGTGACATGATTGCTTTGATTTAATTTAACTGTGACTGGAGAGCAGCGCAGAATATGAGGGAGAGCCAATGAAAAGGGGAATGGGTGGGTGGGGGGTGGGTGGGGGGTTGTGTGACAGTACTCATTCCTCTACATGCGCCTCGTAGTGCACCAAAGGCCTTTCAGGGTGCCTGAGGAAGTCCCTGTTGAGGAGGGTAGGGGATATGGAGGAGGATCAAAAAACAAAACACAAAATGTCCCAAAGAGTCAGTGGGCATGTCAGGCTAACAAGTCCAAAAACAAAAATCCATAATCACATGGACAGGCAGGCCAAGTGGGCTGGGTTATTCCGGGGGACGACCTGGGGGTAGGTCAGCCAGGCGGGACCACTCTGGAGGCTGGTGGCAAAGGTGGAACCCCTCAGGAGACCAGCGACGAAGGCGGAACCCCTTTCGGGAATGGTGAGGATTCGGATCGGCGCTCCTCTGGGGCAGATGAGGATCTGGCTCTGGGCTCCTCCAGCCGATATTGGAGGGACAGGGCAGAATTTCAGCTCACCAGTACTTCCCAAGTTACTGGTGGCCACGTAGTGCCCTGCCTCGCCACAACAGAGGCAAGAGGTGGCTCGAAAATGCTGATTCCTCTCCTCTGATGTGAGTTCAGTAGCACCGATCTGCATAGGCTCTTCCTCTGAAGAAGCTGCAACCGCCTGGGGTGTGTGTGGCGGTCTGGGCGTCAGGCCACTGTGGCTGGGTTGTGCATTAGAGGACTGCAGAGACAGGGCTCCTTTCTCTCGGCGGCGTTCCTGGAGACGGTTGTCCAACTGGATGGAGAAAGCAATGAGCTGATCGAGGCTGGCGGGTTCATCCCTGGAGGCTGTTATGTCCCCAAGAACTAGGGGATGAGGGCAGTAACAAGTATAAACGTTCCCCCCAGGAATTTGCGATGTTGTGATTGCACCAATTCAGGCAAATTCAACCAATCTCCGTAAATTCTGTGCAACCTTGCAATTTTGTCCAATCACCACAGCTTTTCTGCAATTTTGGCTAGCCTCCCATGAGTTCCACCAATCATAGCAGTCCTCAGCGCAAATGTAATGCACGTATGTCACCAAATTCACTTCCTTGTTTTTGGTTTGAAGATGCAGAAATGTCCCATTCTATTGTCTCTCATTTACCAACAAAAATGACTGCTGAAGACTGTGCAAAACAATTCCCTGAAGTTCTTCACCAAAGCGGAGGTAAACTGTTTTACACCCGTGCAATATTGTGGTGGAAAACAAACAAAAAAATCATCAATTGATAAACACGAAACATGTTAGGAGATTGGCTAAAATGAGCGGACCACAGACCAGACAATTCACCGTGATGGAAACTGTTGCATCCAGTAGAATGAAGGTAAGTTAGATGCATTACTCTGCAAAGGAGCGCGGCAGAATTATGTTACGATCGGCATATGCGAATCATTCCTTTGTTAACCACATTACTCAATAACGGACTAAGGGATTTAGAGGAAATTTTCAGGGAAGGTCAAAAATGACACAAGGACCAAGTGATTCAATTTTGGCAGTGATACAGCTTGTAGTCTGGATCCACAGATTTGTTAAGGATTTCCCATTGAGATTGCGGCACGCCACCTGATAGCGGCATGGTCACCATGTCAACAAGTGAACGCTACCTCAGCAACCTGCTGACGATCACATCATTGCGATCCTACTACAAATCCACCACTGTGGACGTATCGGAAATGATACAATGAACAATTAATTAAATTGTGGCCGTGTTTCTGAGTCCCATCAATTCCCGCTGCTCGCTACATATTTAGGTCACGCGATTCAGTATCCATACATAGCATACACGTCTGTGCTCAGTGCAAGGAACAGTCTTGGCAGAGTACTGCGCTCTCTGACTGCTTTTCTTGTTAACCGACGTGACAAGTCGTGAGTGAATATGTGAGTGCCACGATGTGAAATTAACTTTTTAAGCCACTGACAGATATGTCCAGATTCATTCAATTGTGAATTATCATTTTGTGCCTTAAATTTACCAACAGCTTAATGTTAAACCAGTATCTGGCTGCTGCTAATTTCCCACCATGGTATGCCAGCTTTTATATAAATGGGTTGGAGCGTTAAAGAATTAATTTCGGAATAAATATTGTCAATTAGAATGTTGAAACAGCAACTTTTTTAGCAATTGTCACTGTCTCCTGCAGTTTCATACTCAACAATCTCAAACAACGGCCGCGAAATCCTGGAGGGACCGTATAAAAAAAATGGGTATGGAGGCAGGTAAACGTATCGTATATCAAAAATCTTATTTATTTACAAAAAAATAACAAAGACAACTCAACACATAAATAAATGCTAAGGTGTATCTGAACCCATCTTTTGCTTCTGATTCTATGGGATAAGCCAAATCAGTGTGCACAAGCTCTAATTCTGCCTTCACTCTTGTGTCAGGCTCTCTGTTTCTGCTCTTAACAAATTTTCATTTTGTGCACACCTCACACTCTCGGTTCCAACCTTTCAGCTGTACTTTTGATCTTCATTCTCTCTGTAGCACTTTCCAAGTTCAACACATCTTCATAGTTACAGTGACCATGGATTTCATGCCATGTTTGAATATCATAACACCCATGGCATTCATCAACATTTTCATCAGTGAATATGTTTAGATAGAAAAGCCTATCATACACTTCAATTTCAAATGTGATGCCGTTCTTGTGGATGAGCTTATTGTTTCCTTCTTTAAAGATGACCCCAGCTCCCTTGCTTGCCGCTGCTTTTTTAAAACTTAATCTTTATTCTAGGGCTGGGCACGTTAACGCGTTATTATCTTGTTAATGTGTCCATTAATTAACGCCGACAATCATTTTATAGTGTGTTAATGCAGTTTTTTTTTAAAATTATTATTGTGACAGACTGATATTATTGTTGATGTTTTATTGTTCCGTTCCAGATTTACCTAATGTCAGTGAATGTGCCATGTTTAGTTAGCTCACCTCTGATGGGCTGAGAGTCAGCAGTAGTGTGTGTGTTACTGCGTGCCAATGTGTGTGTCGAGTGAGAGAGAGCTGGGAACGACGGCTAATTCTGGAGCTCAGTTATCAGGTTTTTCCAAAGTTGTTTAAATCAATCCAACTGGACTTTAAGAAGGTTCCTTGAAGACGTTTCACCTCTCATCCAAGAGGCATCTTCAGTTCTGGTGGTGGTTGATGTTGCCTCAGCTTATAACCTCTGTGAGGTGTGGTCAGTGCTATTCATATTCCGACGACCATTGCCAAGGCCTGTCTTGCTCCTCAACGATGATCGTTGGGAGCAAGGGAGTGACAATGGGGGTCGGTTGAAATGCGAGTTTCACCGAGCCCTCGTATGCTAATGGTGGTCATTATATGAGCCACTTCACATGAGTCATTCTGCTGAGTAGTTCTTTTGGGGAGTTTTGAAAGGACCTGATTGTAAATCGGCAAAAGATGATGTCACAGACCACCCCCCCTGTTCAGAGATGGCTTTTAATGTTAAATGCAGCGAAGAATGCTCAGATCTCTACATAGGGGAAACCAAACGGCCACTTAACAAGCGTATGGCTCAACACAGAAGAGCCAGTTCCTCAGGACAGGATTCGGCGGTCTTCCTTCACCTCAAGGAAGAGGGACACTCATTTCAGGACACCAATGTTCAGATTTTGGACAGGGAGGACAGATGGTTTGAGAGAGGTGTGAAAGAAGCCATCTGTGTCAAAGTGGAAAAGCCATCTCTGGCAAGTTTATGGTTTGACCATTTTCTAAAGCCAGAATCTAGGTCTTCACAAATCCAATGCTCGCTAACGGTGAGAGTTTTGATAGGTTGAAAGCCGACTTTATTTTCCTCCACACAGTAGTCATAGTCCGTTGTGCTCATGCCTTAACAGATCCATCTGGAAATGGAAGAGTTTCCAGAGGATCTGGAGACATTCTTTTCAATAGTAAGCCAGTGTGTGTGTGTATCATTCTGGATCCATGATATCAGAGGCTTCATTTACTGGGCCCTGAAACAATATTTGGGGTTTGGGAGTATATAGCCTCTATCTGACTTTGAGAGCTGCAAAGTTTTAAGTTTAATTCTTTTAAGTTTATGTGTGTGTGTGTATATATATATATATATATATATATATATATATATATATATATATATATACACCTGTAAACATACAGGATGTAGCAGCAGTATTGCACATACCACTGAAAAAAGTAGCAGCAGTTATATTTCACAGTGACCACGGGTGCCCTTGCCCAGAAGGATTACTGTGAGCAGAGAGAACACTCCATGGTGGGGGAGTGTGGAGTCTTTGATGATGTTGCGGGCTCTGCTGAGACAGCGCTTGTGTGCAACATCCTGAATGGATGGAAGACAGGTCCCGATGATCTTCTCTGCCATCCTCACCACCCTCTGCAGCAACCTCCTATCTGAGGCCCTGGAGCTGCCAAACCAGATGGAGATGCGGCTGGTGCCTCTGTATAAGGTGGTCAGGACGGGAGGAGACATAGGATTACAGGATGTGCAAACGTTGCTGAGCTCATTTGACCAGGGATGATGTGTGTAATAACCAGTCCAGACTGTCCGCGATGTGCACTCCCAGAAATTTGATGCTGCTGACCACCTCCACAGCTTTACTGTCAATGATGAGAGGTGAATGGCTGGGCTGCTTCCTCCTGAAGTTGATGATTAACTCCTTGGTCTTCTCGACATTCAGGACCAGATTGTTCAAGCCACACCAGTCCACCAGCCGCTTCACCTCCTCTCTGTAGGACAGATCGTTGTTGTCCCCAATGAGACCCACTACTGTTGTGTCATCCACATACTTAATGATGTGGTTTGAGGCGGATGTAGAGCAGCAGTCATTATCAGCAGCGTGAACGGTAGTGAGCTCAGAACACATCCCTGTGGGGATCTGATGGAGACAGAAATGGAGCTGGAGATGGTGTTTCCCACTCTCACTGACTGTGGTCTGTTGGTGAGGAAGTCTAGCAGCCATATAATCACTGTTTCTGATTTCTATATGACATTATGTTTAATACACGCCATAGATTGTCTCCATATTGTCTCTCCTTTATAAAACCATTTTGGTCAGGATGGATGATTTCTGTGATCTGATTAACCCTTCTCACTAAGATTGAAGTTGGTTACCATTCAGCATTGAAATTGGTCTATAGCAGGGGTCACTAACTAGCAGATCGTGGTCCGGATCCGGACCCAGACACCGTCTTATACGGACCCGGACCTGTAATTTAAATTTGACGAGTCGCTTCTATTTTACCGGCGCAGCTTTTCCAGTGTTTACGGCATTGGTTTATCAGCTCAGGAAACTCACAGACCAATTACGTACAAGTTCAGCCATCCCACGTGACGCTACTCAGCCAGTGAAGTGTCTGTATTACAGGCGCGGAACATCGCAGCTCTGTCTGCATTCCGATAACAGTTGAGAGGTGAGGGACAGATGAGAGGAGGACAAGCAGTAAAGAAAAATAAATAAAGCGACACCGAGAGGAAGAGGAAGGGACGTGTGAGCCAGATAGGGATAGAGTAAAAGGCAAAGAAACTGGTGAGCCATAAAAAAATACAAATGGCGCTGTCTAAAAAAAGAAAAGTGGACGGTGAAAACAGAGCCTTCACGAGTGGACAGACTCGTTTGTGTTCATTCTGCCCTCTGGGAGCACAAACCTCTGTGTCTGATATGTTCAGAGACCGTGGCACTCATTAAAAGTGGCAATGTGAAACGCCACTGAAACAAAACACAAAGATTTTGACCAATCATACCCCATCAAGTCTGAACTGAGGGCACAGAAAATAAGAAGCCTTAGAGCCCAGTATGATCAGTCCACTAGGATCCTGACACATTCATTCACTGCCCAGCAATGTGCTAACAAATGTTCCCTCAGAGTTGCTTGGATTCTGGGGCAACACAAAAAACCATTTAGTGATGGGGAGGTTGTCAAGGAGTGCATGAGTGCAGTAGCTGAAACCTTACTTGAGGAAAAACAAAAAGAAGAGCTTTGTAACAAAATAAAGCAAATATCTATGTCAGCATCATCAGCTACAAAGAAAAGTGAAATATTAACCAAAGATGTACTAGCTCAGCTAGACGAAGCTCTTCATAAAGCACCATGTGTAGCCTTGGCTGTAGATGAGTCCACTGATGTGACAGACAATGCTCAGTTGTTAGGTTATGTCAGGTTCTTCAACAAGGACAAGAACATTTTCTGTGAAGACCTGTTAGGTCTTACTCCCCTTCAGATCAGTACAAAAGGAGAGGACATCTACCTGGCCATTAAGGAAATGGTAATAAAGAGAGGAATAGAGCCAAAACAAGTGGTTTCAGTGACTACAGATGGAGCCCCTGCCATGATAAGGAGAGAGAAAGGAGCTGTGGTGAGACTGAAGAAAGACAATCCTGAGCTCATTGCTTACCACTATTATAATTCACTAGTCTGTCCTCTGCTCAACACTGTCAGATGAGCATGCTGAGGTGATGAACACAATGATGAAAATGATAAACTTTCTCAGGGCATCCTCGTCCTATCAGCATCACATGCTTAGGGAATTCCTCAGAGAAGTTGAAGCAAATGCTGAAGATCTTTTGCTGCACAGCAATGTGAGATGGCTCAGCAAAAGCAGGGTGTTGGAGCGGTTTTGGTCCATCAGACCAAAGCAGTAGCAGCTTATTTGGCAGAGCTGAAGAGTCAAAAGGCAACACAGTTTTATCTCTTTTTAAAAGATGAGAAAAAGATGGATAATGTGGCCTTTTTGGTTGATATCACCTCACATCTCAGTGAACTGAATTTGAAGCTTCAGGGCAAGGACAATTCAATTTGTGAACTGATAGTGTTGAGGTTTTCAAGGAAGACCTGCAGGGAGACTGTGTCCACTTCTCAGCATTGCAGCAACAGGGTCAGGGACAGAGAGATGTGTCTTCTTTTGTTGACTTTGTTGATAAGCTGATTGTAGACTTCAGCAAACGTTTTGACAGCTTCAGCTTTGGACAGCAGCTGACCTTGTTCATTCAGAACCCATTTCTCCTCACAGATGTCAGGGGGTTCTCAAAGGAGGCCACACAGCACTTCAAGTGGGCAAATGCTGGGTCTCTTCAGATGTAACTGGTTGATCTCCAAGTAGATGTGGCCCTTAAAGAGCAGTTCAGAGGAACCGACCCTGCCACTTTCTGGCTCCAAATGGTCTTGGAGACTGGTTTCCCATGTCTGAGAAAAGTAGCCCTGCACATGCTGACCATGTTTGGGTCAACATACAGCTGTGAGGCAGCTTTCTCAACGATGAAAAAAATTAAAACCAAAAACCATTCCAGACTCACCAATGAGCACCTCCAAATGTGCTTGAGAATGGCCCTGATGCCATTCAGGCCTCATTTCAAAATACTGGCAGGGCAGCTCAGTTCTCCCATTGAGCAGCAGGGGATGGAAGGGGAGTGATAAAAGCCTTGAGAAAAAATGTAAAATTTTCAATTGCTTAACTTTTTGCAGATGTAGGTATTGTTAAAGATGTATATAAGTTGGTTCAAATTGTTCAGTCTTTTTTTTCACGTTCTGCACTTTATTTTCAGATGTACAGTTATATCAAAAGTTATTTGTTAATAAATGTCAAAAGGTTTTTGAACCGTCCTGAATTCATTTGATTTGATGGTCAGTTATTGATTACATGCAGACGCTAATAGAGCTACTAGGTTACATCAACATATATCACACTAATTCAAGTTAGACATTATGATGTCCCTGTGACCTTTGCTTTAATAAATTATCTCGGACTGGACCTCTTTGAATTTTAGTTGCATACCCCTGGTCTATAGGATTGGCACTCAGTTGGATCTTTACCCTCTTTATGTATTACTACAATCGTTGCGTCTGTTCAACATGGGGCCATAGTTTTCAATTCTAATGCATAATGATTTGCTTTTAGAAGCAAGAGGGTCAGTAAGTCTTTGAAGGATTTGTAAAACTCATTTATAAAACCAGCTGGCCCTGGGCTCTCATTGTTCTTAAGTGATGAAATCACCTGCTTAATCTCTTGTGTTGTAACTGGCTCATCAAGCTTCTTAGCTACCTCTTCAGGTAGTTCTGATAATTTTATGTGCTTAAGAAAGTTTGCTAGTTCCGCATCATCTGTGCAGCTGTCCGAGTTTTTATACAAAAATTTGTAATATTCTACAAAGGCATCTGCTATTTTCTTTGGTTTTGTGATAAACGTGTCCTGTGATTTTATTTTCTGTACTATGTTAGACGATTGCTGCTTTCTCAGCCTAAATGCTAATAGTCTGCTGGCTCTAGTGCAATCTTCATAATATTTTTGATTGGTAAATCTTTGGTTACCTTCTATCTTGTCTGATAGTAAATTATCAAGTTCTCTGCGAGTTGTGTCAAGCTTATTTATAAGGGTAGGAGATACAGTTTGTGTTTACTTTC
Organism: Amphiprion ocellaris; assembly: GCF_022539595.1. Taxonomy (NCBI): domain Eukaryota; kingdom Metazoa; phylum Chordata; class Actinopteri; family Pomacentridae; genus Amphiprion; species Amphiprion ocellaris. Next base: position 28,049,937 of record NC_072768.1, read on the forward strand.
TAATTCTTTTATTTTGTCCTCAAATTCTTTTGGTTTAGCTTCCTTCTGTCTTCTTCTAGCACTAGTGAATGAAATGATACATTCTCTAATGTAGGCCTTAGCGCAGTCCCACAGCATAAGAGGAGATGTTTCAGTTATAGTATTGATGTCCAGATATTGCTTAAGCTCTGCTGTTACAAGGCAATAATTTTTTCGTCATTAAGGAGGGAAGCATTCAGTCTCCAATGTTTTGAAGTTTGTGAATGGCCTATAACCCATTTTAATACAACAGGAGCATGGTCAGAGATAGTGATAGGAAGTATCTCGATGTTCTCTATCCTATGTAACTGAGCCTTAGGTGTAAAAAAGTAATCAATCCTTGAGTATGTCAAGTGCCTGCTTGAAAGTGTTTGCCTCTTGGGACCTTGCTTCTCCATATATCTACAAGACCTACTTCTGTGCTCTGGTATTTGAGCATGCTGCTCATTTTTTTTTTTTTTTTTTTTTGTGGGTGGGTGGGGGGTGGGGGGCTTTAGAGGGAGGCTGTTTATCCATTTGGTGCAGCATTACACAGTTAAGGTCTCCTCCCATCAGTATACTTATACTATACTTATACTGTTTAGCCAGGGCTAAACAGTATAAGCTCATAAAATAGTGTCTTGATAAAATCAGGTTCATCATCATTTGGTGCATACACATTTTTAAAAGACACTTCTATACTATCAATTAAACCATTAACTAAGCTGTATCTCCCCTCTGTATCCTTATGCACCAATGTTTGGGTAAAGTTAATTTACTCTATGTATGAGTATGGCTACACTCCTCCTTCTTCCTGATCGATGTGAAGAGTAATATACTTTGTCTGCCCATGACTTTAACTTTTTGTATTCCTGATCCAATATATGGGTTTCCTGAAGAAATGCTATTTGACAATTAATTTGTTTTAGCTGCCGTAGAATTTTTTTTACTCTTGATTGGACTATGAAGACCCATGACTTATAGCTAACAATTGCTTACAAGAAATGATTAATACTATGATCCTTTTGAACCAAGGGCTGGAAATTTGAGATGGGGAGTGAAGGCAAACCGACAGTGGAAGAGATCTAAGTATTATGTGGGCTCTATGGAGTGGCAACAAGACAGTGAACAAACCAAAGAGAGTGGGGTATAAAAAGGGAAAACAAAAACTGCTACTGTTGTAACTAAGTTTAACTTCAACTCCTGACAGATGCTCTAACCTCCTTGACATCTGAATTTATATAGATGTATATAAAAAAATGTTTTGTGTGTGTTTTTGCCTTTAAGTAGAAGGTAAATTAAGTTGAGATTGTTAATTTAACTATAGCACAAAAAATAAATACAATTTTGGGTATGTTGCAAATTTGCGACAATAGGCATAATGGTCAATAATAACACAATAATAACAGTAATATAACAGTAAGAAACTGATTTTTTATTTATAACAGAACCGAAAATAAATAACAAATATCTGTTACATTCGAACAACTGATTTTAAACAGAACAGATATCATTTTCACCCTTTTCTCTCACTCGTGGAGTGCACAGACACAGCTCTTGTTTTTACTGAGGCAAAGGTGAACATCACATTATGCACACTTGGTTCCTGTGGGGCCCTTGCATTTAGGGAATTTACAGTGTTGGCGCACACTGATGATTGCTGGCCAGTGACCCACAGCATCAGACCGGACCTCTTGTGTGGGAATAGCCTTAGTTGCTTCTTCTTGAACTCTCGTTCCACGTCTGACGAAGGCCGCCCCCTCTTCTTGGTCAAGAGATCTTTGCCTTGCAATGGATGTTCTGAAATCTAGCAAGTCCTTCTGTTTTTTCCGTGGAACATTCATGAGCTCACAATCACGCCGATACAGCAACCAGCTATTGACAATCACCATATCCAAGCTTTCATTTGGATCTGCATAAAAATAAATAGCAGAAATTACATTTATATTCCAGCATGGTCTTTGTATTGAAAATAACTAGGCAAAACAAGAAGAATTTCCTAAAGAAAATCAGTCCTGAAAGCCGTTTCTATATAGCGCTGTTTAGCAGTTAAGCATTAGCATTATGGACCAATGTCGCTAATATGCTACAAACTGAAATATTATAACTTCAAAAATACTCTTCACACATAGTTCACCTCATTACACAGGCTGTATAAGCACACAATAAGCAGGTGAGTATTTTTATCTTAGCACAACTTACTTCATATACAACAATTACACCTAATTTCCAGCCTCGTTTTGACTATTTTACAAATGGAGTCGCCCTTGGCGGCGTTCAGTCATAGCACTGGATTGATCATTATGCTGCCTACCACTGTCCTTGGGCCGCCTCCACCCACAGGGACAGTGCAGACGCACCCTGACGTAACACGTCCGTGCACACGGTCAGCAGTGTTTGAAAGATGGAAAATAGAAAGAGCAAGGGTGATGCGGAGAAGGTAAGGATTAAAAGGAGGCAAGCTCTGGAAACAGACACAGCCAAATGTGCTGCAACTGGTAACTTTTTCACTAAACTGAGCTCGCAGTTTGAAACGACAAATGAGGATGATGAAACGGGTACGACAAGATGTTGAACTTTGTGCAAACCACCGTTCAACTTAATTATCAAGTCAGTGAATTGTGTGGTATTTAACATTATAGAATTTAAATAATAGTATGATGCGACCACATAACTGGGAAATTTTTTCTTGTAGCCCCTCAGACTCAGAAGAAAGGTCCAGCACCAAGCACCAGAGTGGGCAGGTAGGACTGTTCATTGAGTGCACATTAATTAATATAATGAAGAATATGGTGTAGACCTGCTCTATATGAAAAGTGCCCTGAGATGCTAGATGATTAAGCACTACATTAATGAACTGATCAGATGGCTCTGTAAAAAGGGGAGATTTGTTCTGAGAATTATGAGCATTTTTAAAATGTGATTTAGTGTCAGAAGCAGAGCCAGGACCCAGTAGTGATGAGGGGATTGCACCTGTCAGTATGGAAGGAACAGGTGAGCTGTTGTAATGGAGTATGTGAACAAGCAAGCATTAGTTACAATAGAACCACTTTCTATGCCAAAACGATAGTAGTGACCCGTTTTGTTTTTTATCATTAAACGCAAGATAGTAATTACACAAAGCCCACAACTGAAAGGAAATAGGATGAAAGTAATATGAAATAAGCCTGCATATTTTGCCATTGAAAATATCTTAATTGGTTAAATCAAAATGTGTTTTCCATATCAAATGTGCTAAAGCCTTACAGATTATTATTTTTTTATTGTGATACAGATGCAGGTGAGTCTAGGGAAACTGGAGGAAGTGTGAAAGGGAGAGCAGAGTCACTCAGGGACTGAACATAGAGGCAGCACCTCAGCAGCAGAACCCTGAACCATAAGTTAGGAATGAGACAGATGTCGCCCTCAGTCACAGGATGTACATAGATAAAAACTGATGTTTTTACTTACTCCTATTTGTAAAATCTAAGTTGTGATGGAAGTGTTTCCTTGAAGAGGAGAAAGAGATGATAGTGTTATTAGAACGTGCAACACTTTTTATTCTACTTTTTATTTTTTAAATTTAATATTTTTATGTATTCTTTTATTTAATTTTTAACTTTGGATATCTGTGAACACTTATTTGAACAGAATATAGATTTGGATATTGTTGAAAAGGATGTGTTGTAAAGAATAATGTTGGAGATGTGCACTCATGCTGAAATAAATCCATGTTGTGAAGCAACCTTTACTTGCACTGAATTGGAAATATTTTAGAAAAACACACTGAATTACAAGGCTTTACAGAACAGTGCGCTATTGCAGACTTGTAAGGTTATAATTAAATGATTTTAATAACAATAGGTTGTGATCTAAAGTAGGCCGGTCTGAGGCATGAAACTCCAGCGCTGAAAATGAGTCCCATTCCAGCCCTGAATATATCTGTAAAGTAAACTGTAAATTCAACTGTTTCTGTGTAGTTTCCACTGACAATCAAAGCAATGCAGCTTCTCATACGCAGATCACACGCTTGTTTCTATGAAAAAAAATCAACTGAAAGTGACCAAAGGTTTCAGCTGCTTGAATCATTTTTTTTCCCCAGAATCAAATATGAGGAAATGTCCCCACCTGCTGGATCAAAACATTCGGCCATCACATGAAATATTCTATATCAACCAGCATTCAGTGAAGATACAAACACTGCTGGAAAGTAATTGAGTACATATAGTCAGGTCCTGCACTTGAATGTAGTTTGGAGATACTTGAGTATTTCCATGTTGTGCTACTCTCTTCTTTCCCTCTCCCACCTCTTAGAGGGAAATATTCTTCATTCTGTTCCACTGCGACAGCCTTTTTAGATGAAAATTGGACACAATGGATAGTACATTTTAAAAAAATAGAACACAAGCTTACCGATTTATCCTTGACATTTTTGATGTTTTGATAATTTTTGAAGTTTTGCAAATGTCTTTTGAACAATTTTTAAATGTTTTTGATAAACTTCTGATATTTTGTAATTAAAAAGAATGTTTAGATTTTTCAAATTTATTTCATCTTATTTTGTATAACATTTGGATTTTAAAATATTTTTTATGTTTTGGAAAGCTTAAAATTTGTTTTGACATTTTTTCTAATATGTTTTGCGAGTTTTGTTTTTTTAATTTGGGATTATTTAAAAGATGTTTTTTCTGTTTTTTAGTCATTGTGTGTTTGTACAAATATACATTCTTTAGACAGGTTTTCTGTTTGTTACTTTGTTTTAGTCACTTCACTGAGATGTTTAGACCAACAGCAGATTCTAATATCCTGTATGTTCAGTAAGTGAAGCTCATTTTCTTCATGGTTACCAGTTTAACACATCAAATAGAAGAATATGTATGATAAACCAGGAATACACATTCTGCAATCAACCTAAATAAAGAAATAATAAAAAGAAATAAACTGTGCTGCACGATTAATGTCCAAAACAGTATCCTTATTATCAAATTGTAATTCTGATTAAAAATTAATAGTTTAGCCCCAGCAGATATAAATAATTGTTTATTTGAACAGAATATGCTACTGCTTGTTTTGTTTGGCACAGAACAGAAGTATGTTAGGCTATCTGACCTAGCATTTGGTGCCTTCATGAAAGAAGGTTAGTTGGAACATCAGGATCAAAGAATATTACAATTTGTACTTGGTCAATACACCTAATTCATCATTAAAAAAAAAAAAATCATTTCTTCTGAGCTACCTAAATTAATAATTGTTTCTGCTGTGAGTGTTTTTATGCAAATATTTTCCAGTCTTATGTGTGGCTTAAAATTTTCTTATTTCATATTTTATTTCAATTTAAGTTGTTTGAAAACATCTTAACAACAAAGTGTAGGATTTCTTAGTTTATATTTGTAAGTTTTAAATTCTTTTCTCCACCAAATTATAAAATGCAGGGTAAATGTTTGCTCCAATTGGGTTAAGGTTACTTTATGCAGAATTATTAAATAGTCTAACTGACATTCGGCTAATGAAGTATTTAGATTAGACAAATATAATAATACAGCATATGAAACACCTTTTGTTGCGTCGTCAAGAAGAGCTTCAGGAATTATAAGGGGAACTATTTAGCTTAACAGGTTATGTATAAAATTTCGGTAGCTGGAATCTATACAAGTTGGGGACCAAAATGTGAACAACAAAACAACTGAGACACTGAACTTATATTTGTGTATATTTATTAAGCTAAACAATAACAACAACAATAACACACATTAAGTGAAGAGAACACAATATTTTAACGTAATATTGGGATTAATATTATGCTTGAAATATGGGTTCTAAGGGAAAGGGATAAAGAGACCACACCTGAAAGCAGCCGTCGATTTGATAGCAGACAAATTTGTTGGCCTGTAAATGGTGTCTTTGAAAATATAATCTGGGAAAGTTCCAGTGACTGAAAGGTATTTGCGTGCCATGATGATGGTGATGAGATGATGAAAATGACAATGATGCATGTGGTCCGGTCTGCCTGTGGAAGCGGGTCAAAACAGCGGTGGATAGGGTGGAGCCTCGGAACGATGGATAGCAAGGAGACTTCAATAGTCGGGAGAACTTGGTGGTAAAGGATTGTTCTCAGGCAGGAGGATTTGATGGTAAAGGAGAACTCAAAATGCTGCTTTCAGGCATGATGTTTTAAAACAGATTTTTGCATCTCATTAAGGAAAGTGGGCATGTGGACCAACCTCCGTTGGGGAGGGCTAAAGTCCAGATGTCCCTCGCATAATTGCATTTGCAGATAATTTTGAGGTATCTATAACTCCAAAAATACTGTAATTTGGTGAACATAATTTGATTTTACTGACAGACAGTATTTCAAAATGATACCAAATATGATCATGTGAATGACAGACATGTTAAGAATTATCATGTTGATACCAATCAGGAGAAATAGAAGATTAAAGACAAGGCAAGATGTAGATTGATCTGGATGTTATTGAAAAGTTAATTTGTTCTGTGAACTGCCTGATAACACATCCATTGATGTACATAGAAAGGAGTTGAGTCCAGAATTGTGGAATGATTGTCTTTGTTGGTTCTGATTTGAGTCCAGAGTTCCTTTGTCAGTGAGTGGAATGTCTTTCAAGTTGTCATCAAGGTTCCTGAGCCCCCCTTCAATGGCTCAGGAATCAGTCCAAATGTGTATTTGGTCCCTTGTAGGTTGGAGAGTGACTGGGGGTTTAAACCAGTCTCGAGGCTAAAACAGGCCCAATATACATCCATGGAGGTCTGTGTAGGGGAATTCTCCAAAGTCGGCTCTTGTGCTTGCCTCCTCCTGTTTCGTTAGTCTGCGCCCTCGTGCCAGATCTGGAGAATGTCTTGCTTGCAGTGTCTTGGTGTCTCAGCTCCACTGATCAAAGCGAGCCCCGTCTCCAACCTGTGGCTGCGAAGGTGTTAAATCCAGAGCTGCAAGAGGGGCACAGACAAAATCTGTGTTTGCCCTGTTCCACTGCTGTTGATGGCTGGTGGATCCTACAAAACCATCATACAAGAGTATGCAGAAACCCAATTTCTGACAGTTGAAACCCAAAGACAGATGACCAGACTTGCTACAGAGATGACAGACACATGGGTAAGAATCATACATGTACGCTATAAAGAAACATTGTTAGTATTAGATTATTTTTAAGTGTGATGTCCTATGCCAACTGAGTGACGGACTTCACTGAATTTATACATTATTAATTCTTTATTTTACAGGTAAGATCAGTTGAGAACAATTTCTCATTTACAATGATGACCTGGCAAGAGGCCCCAGTAGGAAGAAATCCTAGGACGGAATCCGCATTGCTCCTCCTGAATCTGAGGTTCGACAATCGGTCAGAGCGTCCCTTCCAGCACCCGAGAGTAAACTTTCCCAGGGAGGCTGAGAAGTGTGATACCCCTGTGTAGTTGGAACACACTCTACAGTCCCCTTTTTTGAAAATGGGGACCACCACCCCGGTCTGCCACTCCACAGGTACCGTACCCAATGCCCACATTGACATTGTAGAGACATGTCAGCCAAGACAGTCCAACAATGTCCAGAGCCTTCAGGCTGGATCTTGTCCACACCTGGCGCCTTGCCACCAAGGAGCTTTTTAACTGCCTCGGCGACCTCTACCATGGATATGGACGAAGATTCCCCCGAGTCTTCAGGCTCTGCCTCCCCCACAGAGGACGTGTTTACCGGATTCAGGAGTTCCTCAAAGTGCTCCTTCCACCACCTGACAATATCCCCAGTACGGGTCAACAGTTCTCCACCCCGACTGTTGCCTGAGCAAAGCCCTGCCTCCCCTTCCTTAGGCGTCGGACGGTTTGCCAGAACCTCCTTGAGGCCAACCGAAAGTCCTTCTCCATAGCCTCCGTGAACTCCTCCCACACCCGAGTTTTTGCTTCCGCAACTGTCGCAGCTGCGGCCCTTTTGGCCAACCGGTAACCATCAGCTGTTTCAGGAGAGCCCTGAGCAAGCCCAGCCCAAAAGGCCTCCTTCTTCAGCCTGACAGCTTCCCTCACCGCTGGCGTCCACCGCTGGTTCTTGGTTGCCGCCGCGACAGGCACCAGTGACCTTCAGGCCACAGCTCCTAACAGCCGCCTCTGCAATGGAGGCTTTGAACATGGCCCACTCAGATTCCATGTCCTCAACCTCCCCCGGGATGCAGGAGAAACTCTTTCAGAGGTGGGAATTGAAGACCACATGGACAGGGCCCTCTGCCAGACGTTCCCAGTTCACCCTCACTACATGTTTGGGTTTACCAGGTCTGTCCGGCAGCCTTTCCTGCCACTGGATCCAACTCACCACCAGGTGGTGATCAGTTGACAGCTCTGCTTCTCTCTTCAGATCGGGCAAGCCGTTTCTCCCAATCACCTCCCTCCAGGTTTCTCTGTCATTGCCCACGTGAGCGTTGAAGTCCCCCAGGGGAACTATAGAGTCCCCAGGTGGTACCCCTTCCAGGACACCGCCCAGAGACTCCAAGAAGTACTCCGAACTGCTGTTCGGTGCATAAGCACAAACAACAGTCAGAATTTTCCCCTCTGCAACACGAAGTCGCAGAGAGGCGACCCTCTCATTCTCTGGGGAGAACTCCAAAAATGCGTCGCTCAGCCGGGGGCTCGTGAGTATATCCACACCCGCCCAGTGCCTCTCACCCTGGGCAACTCCTGTCCAGGATTCTGGTTCTGGAACCCTTGCTGTGCATGGAGTCACCTCCATGCACAGCAAGTGCATATCTAGCCGGTATTGCTCCACTTCCCGCACCAGCTTGGGTTCCTTCCCCGCCAGTGAGGTGACGTTCCATGTCCCCAAGGCTAGTCTACGCCACCAAGGGGGCCTAGACACCCACTCCTGCCTACTGCCCTGGTTGGCACAGCACCTGACCCCGATTTCCTGCCCGGTGGGTGGTGGGCCCACCGGGCGGCGACCCCGTGTTACTTTTTTGGGCTGTGCCCTACCGAGCCCCATGGGGCCCCAAGGCTAGGCCACCAGGTGCTCTCTGATGAGCTCCCCCCCCGAGACCTGGCTCCTGGGAGAGGCTCCGGTTTCTCTGGTCTGGGCGAGGTAGCGGCTTTTGTCTTGTGTGATGTCATCAGGGTTTTCCAATTTGCCTTGGGAGACCCTACCAGGGGCTATTGCCCTGAACAACATAGCTCCCAGGATCACAGGGACACTCAAACCCCTCCACCGTGATAAGGTGGTGATTCATCGGGGGCCATCTAGACCTACTGTCAGTAAACAACACAATAATCCTCACATTACTGCAGTTAATTCAACGGAAACTGCTTCATTTAAAAACCTAAATAAATGAGAAGAAGTGTCTGCTTCTCTGACTTTACTCGGCCAGTGCGTCCATTATTGAACACGGTCAGCTTCAGTGCTTTAACCTGGAGTAACAAGCTCACTGACAGCCACACACAGCTGATAAACTGCCTGATAACAGGTTGTTCATGTGACATTAACATTAATTGCTTAATGAACAACTGAGTTCCATTATCGGACAAAGAAAATCTTTTACAGTAATAAATGTTTTGCAAAGTTCTACTAGCTTAAATTGCTCATCAAACTTCTGCATTGAAAGGGTTATTTTCACTAATATAAGCTCAATTCCAATATTCTGAATCAATGATAAAGAAATAGCAAGAGAAATAACAGTTAACATTTGAGGCTTTCTAGAATGAGATACTCCCGCTAGTGACTTAACAGAACTGGCTTACTTTACCATCACACTTTGTGGTAAACCCCAGTACTCGGTTGTACATCAACCAAATCAATGTAAATGAGAATCGCTCCCCTAAACTCCTTCAACTCTGGTGTGAATTCTTAGTTTTTCCCCTGAAAAACTTATTTTATACAATGATAACCTTCCATGTACACTCCCCTCCAAAAGTATTGGAACAGTGAGGGTAATTCCTTTATTTTTGCTGTAGACTGAAAACATTTGGGTTTGACATCAAACAATGAATATTAAACAAGAGATCAACATTTCAGCTTTTATTTCCAGGTATTTACATCTGGATCTGATACCCAGCTTATAAGATAGCATTATTTGTAATGGAACATAAAATATTTCGGTCAGCAAAAGTATTGGAACAGGTACAGAACACAACAGATAGTGTCCACAGAAGTGAACTCTGCTCGACGTCTGATGTTACAATGAGCATATTGCGTCATTTTCTGTTCTAGCGCTGAGTTGTGTTCTCTGACTAGATAGATAGGAATCTTTTTCACCTTGTGTAATTTGATATTCATCAAATCTCTCTGAGTAATGCTAGTATTTTGAATCATACCATGCACTTGCTCTCTTCAAACACCTATACTCAAAGTCTTGTACTTAATTCTAACTTAACCTGTTATCTCTGGTCTGCTGTCTTAGCAATTAGCATGGCTTCTCCCTCTTCCTCTCTTTTTCTCTCCTGCTCGGTGTGTCACATGTTCAGTTACTCCTCTGCCTCCTTTAACGATAATGGTACGTGTAATACATGTAGTCTTTTTGTAACTCTGGAGGCAAGGCTCTCTCACCATGGAAATCAACCCGCTAGCAGCTAGCCAGGCCCCATTAGCCGTTGCGGACCGCAATAACATAGCTGCTAGCGTAACTTCTGCTAGCCGTCCCCTGGCAGCTCCCGATCAACCGAGAAGCCAGGGTGGCTGGGTGACAGTTCATGGGAAAAGTAGTCCTAAGCTCAAACCCTGTGTTCACCACCAACCGCTTCATGTTTCTAATAATTTTTCCCCACTCAGTGGCACACCTGCTGAGAAACTAATTCTGATCGCTGGCAGCTCCATAGTCAGAAACGTGAAGTTAGTGGCACCAGCGACCACAGTCAAATGCCTCCCATGGACCAGACCGGAAAACATAGAATCAAATTTGAAACTGCTGGCTAAGGATAATCATAAATATAGTAAGATTATTATTCACATCGGCGGTAATGACACCCGGTTACACCTATCAGAGGTCACCAAAGTTAGTGTGGCATCCCATGTGTAACTTTGCCAAAACAATGTCGGACTCCATAATTTTCTGTGGACTCCTGCCTGATCTGACCAGCGATGATATGTTTAGTCGCATATCGTTTCACCGCTGGATAGGGTTGCCACCTTTCAGAAATGAAAATAAAGGACACCCACCACAGCGCCTCGGGGCCACAGTTCTGCAAAGTTGGAAAGATATTCACAGATTCAGACTTCCGGCATCAATAACTCATTAGAGATACGTTGTCAAAACATAAACGATGCCTCTTCCATCATTGTTAGACAATGTGCTACAAGCACAGTTTGATCAACAGTAACTATCTTTCAAGTTGCAGAAATAACATTGGTGTCAACAGGAGCCAATTGAAGGCTGCAGTGATTTTGGTGACACTACAGTACATAAGAGTTAAGTTATTGAGCATTTGTGTCTCTCTTCGCTGTTGCAGCGGTTTTGCAATTTGCAGACAGTCCCTGTTCACTCCATAGACACCAATGTTATTCCTAATGAGTTATCTAATGAGTTACTGATGCCAGAAGTTCGAATCTGGGAATATCTTTCCAACTTCACTGGGCTTGGGGCCACTACCACCCAAGGAGTGGTATATTCTGAAGAAGAACCTTAAAGCTTTAAGTGCTTTATTAACACGAAACTAAGAATTTTGTATTGTTTTACGATCGCAGGTTCTGTCTGAAAAGAAGTGGCATCATTTTAAACAGTGAAACCATACTAATAAATTATAATGTAATGAGCAACCAGTGTGCAATACTGTATTCTGCGAAAACATAAACAACTGAATGCAGAATACTGTACAAAGAAATTCTCTGCAGAAGTTTTTTTCCACATCTAAATCTTATGTGAACACAATTTATGTATTGACTTATTTATGTGTGTATGCATGTATTTATTGATTGTGTTACGGTTTTCTTTGAGGCTCAAGCGCAGGAACAGAGATCGAGACAAGCTGAAGCCAACAAGAATACTTTTATTGACAAAGCGTAAGGATCAAAAGACTACAACTCCCAGTAGCAGGTCTCCGGAGACAGGAACTGGAAAAACCACACTGTATACAAGGGCAAGGAAGTCCCTAGTGGCGGGTGGACTAGATGGTCATTTCTAATACAAAAATGCAGACTCACAGCGAAGGAGCAAGTAGACTCACTAGAAAAACTCAATGCAGACTCAAAGCTGTAGAGCAACTAAGCTCCCTAGAAAACACATCACAAACTAAAGCGGAAGAGCAACTAAGCTCACTAAAGAAAACACAATTGCAGACTCAAAACTGAAGAGCCACTAAGCTCACTAGAAAACTCAATGCAGACTCTAAGCGGAAGAACAACTAAGCTCAGTAGAAAACACTATTGCAGACCCAAAACTGAAGAGCCACTAAGCTCACTAGAAAACTCAATGCAGACTCTAAGCGGAAGAACTAAACTAAGTAGAAAACATAACGCAGACTCAAAGCGAAAGAGCAAGTAAGCTCACTAAAAAAAACAGAGTCTCAGGTAACGTTTAACTACACGACTCTAAATACCTCAACCTGGCTCGTGCTGGGGACGGACAGCTGACTAGGGGGGTAACGGGCTGAGGGCTGAGCTGAAGATAGAGGCAGCGACGGCAGAATGGGGTCCAGACTGAAGATGGCGAGTGGGTGAAGAGGATCCCGGTGTCTGCCTGGAACTGTAGTTGTAGGGAAGTCCAAAGAGGGGCAGACGGTTCCAACTGAAGGGGAGAAAACAAAATTACAAAAAAAATCCAACTTTAGGTTTGGCTAGAGTGAACAAACAGCAGAACTGACTATGTGCATTCACAATCTGGCGTCCAAGTGGTGACTGGCGTCTGAATATATGGAGAGGAGGTGGAAGACTGACTGGCTCCGACACACCTGTTCCTGCTTCCGCTGACTGCCCCTGATTGTTCACCTGCCGCTGCTGCCACAACACTCAGGATACCTAAAAAAGGAAGAAACACAAAAGGAGGGAGGAGCCCTAGCCAGAGCCTGCTGGAGCAGCCCTGACAGATTGATTTATTTAGTACTGTTAACATAGAGTTCTAAGTGAGTTTCTCTTTAGACAGGCAAATTGGCTAATTATTGATTACCGTACTTTCGCGACCATAAGGCGCACTTAAAAGTCTTAAATTTTCTCCAAAATGGACAGAGCGCCTTATAATGCGGTGCGCCTTATGTGTGCACCGAGTTCCAAAATCTGTAAATGTTATTGTGTGACTTTGATGAGGGCTCCGCTTGACTGACTGAGAGCATTTCCTGCCGACACGCTGCTTATACAGAGAAAAGGCGGACGTGACAGAGGACAGCATGAGAACGTTAAAGGGGAAGTGTGGGCGTGAAAGAAGACGCTAAAGGCATGCCCCCAGTTGGTATATAGTGCATCAACAACATTGGTTTGGCTTGGTTTTTTCCACACGTCACCATCCCTGTTGTTCTGTGACTCCATGCGCGTCCATCTCACAGCCGCTGTGAAAAACCAAGTGCAGCAAATGAACTCGGAGCTTGCTATCATTCCAGGAGGCTTGACAAAGGAACTTCAACTGCTGGACATCAGTGTAAACAGGGCGTTCAAAGTGAAGTTGCGAACGGTGTGGGAGCGATGGATGACAGATGGCGATCACAGTTTTACTAAGACTGGGAGGCAGCGCCAGGCGAGTTACGCCACAATTTGTGAATGGATTGCGGATGCTTGGGCTACCGTGTCTGCTTGCACTGTTGTTCGAACTTTCGCAAAAGCCAGCATCATTTATGAGGAGCCGCACAGCAACGAGACTGACTCTGACAATGACGAGCGGGAACCTGGCGTGTTCCATGGAGAACTAGCCCAGCTGTTCATTTCGGATACAGAAGATGAGGACTTTGATGGATTTGTGAAAGAGGATTGATCAAAAAACAATGTGAAAATATTGCTAAATACTTCAATAAAGTACAACTGAACTCAGTTTTGCTTCCACTGCCTTTTTTAAAACACATGCTAGCATGCATGTTTTAAGCTAGCATACCGGTATGTTTTACCATGCCTGCGCTCTATAATCCGGTGCACCTTATGTATGTGTTAAATACAGAAATAGCACCCGTAACTGAGACTGCAACTTTTAATACGGTGCACCTTATGGTCGCGAAAATACGGTACATATAGGCTATTAAATGTTTATTAAAAACTAAAAAGCATTAAAAAATAATAAACAACTTAGGCATTTATTGAGTCAGTAAAGTACTGTAGAATCTATGGCCACATCAGATCAGAATTCACAACCATATACTGATGTCCCTTACCATATCGACTTCAGGAAATGATTGGGGGGATGAAAAACTGTGATCTGCTGGTTGGGTCCTCTCTATTGTCATGTTTCTTACATGTTGGTCCCCTGATGCTGCCTCAGCCAGTCCATGAGCAACAGAAAACACAGTTTGCCTTGCACCCATTGCCAGGGGTTCGAGTCTTCCCACTCATGTCTGTACATTTGCAAACGTTTATGCTTCTTTGGACGTGGTGGAGTTTCGGGTGTAGACATTTTTAAACGCGCAGGTGCAGCAGCGTCTGTTACCAGGCAACCTGAGACAGAACCTGGTAGGACCTGGTAGGACCCATAGACTGCATCTATGGCAGGATCGGACACAGAGAAGTCCACTGGGCCTCGCATCGGGTCCTCGCTACATAGGTCCTATGAAGTTTAAATTGGCTGCCCTTAATATTTCCCGTGTTTTATTTTGTAGTTTTGATGAGTGTGTGACAGACGTGTATGGGACATTTCTTTATCATCAATTTTTTATTGAGAAAATCACAGTATACCCAAGGCATGTACATTGAACAGTACAATGTAACCATAACTGGTGATCTTCTGTAATTTTCTTAACATCGCATGTTCTAACCCACCTCCCCATCCTCCCTCCCTCAGTCCCACCCCCCCATCCTCCCTCCCTTTGTCCCCTTGCCATCAACAAGCTACAGTACATATGCATGTCATGCAACTACATTATCGCAGAACATATAAATGGCAGTTACATAACACTTCATTCTGAGAGTATTTTTCCAAGATCTTCTATCAGATGTGACCACAGTTCAGTTGTATTAGATGCTGCATTGTTAATCCTTGCAGCAGATAATTCCATATAGGCAATGTCCAGAAAACAGTGACACCAGTGAGTGAATGATACATCATTTGTTTTCCATCTTTGAGCAATGATCTTTTTGGCCCCCGTGAGACCTGCCAGCCAGATTTTACGCATCTGTCCATGAAGCGATATTTGAGAGTCATCATCCAAAATGTGTACCGCGGGATCCATTGGTAGAGGGACTCCTGTTAATGTACTAAGGCAGTTCTCCACCTTCATCCAGAGCTCCTGAATTGTTGGGCATTCCCATACAACATGAATAAAGGAGCCTATAGTTCCCGGGAAACAGTAAGGGCAGTAAGGATCAGGTGCTGCCCCCATTCTATGTCTCACTAATGGAGTTAAATATGCTCTATGGCAATACTTAAGATGTATATAGCGATGATTAGAATTTTTGGAAGCTCTTTCGATATTGCGCCAAATTAATTGCCAGTCTGGTTTTAATGTGTCTGTTGAAATGTCTTGTTCCCATGTTTTCATCCCCACAGAGGGCACCACCTTTTGTTTCAGCAGTTGATCATAAAAAAAAGACACTATCCTTTTGGGGGCATCTAGTAACAACTTAGAAATGGGGTGATCCTTCAGCTCTGATCCCCAGGGAACCCCATAGCCTTTACATGCAGATCTTATTCTGAGGTAGAAGAATAAAGAGTGTTTATCAATGTTATATTTTGATAACAGATCCTGAAAGTCAAGAACTGATTGTTCCCCGTTAAGGTCCTGTAATACCTTAATGCCTTTGTTATTCCATTCTTTGTTTATAAATGGTTTTCCCCCTGAGAGAAAATTACTGTTGTTCCACAATGGTGATGATTTGTACCACTTTGGTTTACACTTAAGATGCCTTTCTACTGCTCAGAACGCTACCAGCATATATGACAGAATTGAACCATATTGCAAATTACATTTTTTTGTTGACAATCCTAGAAAAAGAAAATCCTTCAGCCTTAAAGGTTCAATAATGTTACTTTCAATGGACTTCCATGCTGTGTTTTTGTGATCATTTAACCAGTAAGATAAACCTCTCAGCACAAAAGCCCAATGATAAAGTTTAAAGTTGGGACATGCACATCTTCCATCGGTCCCTTTCATTTGCAGCACTGACCATTTAATTGCCGGACGCCTCCCATTCCAAATGTATTTCCTAAGTAAAGAGTCAAGTTTCTGCCAATAACCTGCTGGGGGCGGTAGTGGAATCATAGAGCTTACAAAATTAATTCTAGGCAATATATTCATTTTGACAGTAGCTATTCGGGCTGGGACCGAAGCCGGCAGGTGTGTCCACCTACTAATATCCTCTTCAATTTTTTTTAGAACAGAAAGGTAGTTATTTTTTGCGGTCAGTGTTACATTGGGACAGATGTGAATACCCAAGTAAATAGTTTCTGTAACAGTTATTACTTCCGAGGGAAGGAATACAGCTTGTTTGTCGATATTCACTAACATTAAGGCTGATTTGGAAAAATTGACTTTATATCCCGAGAGATAGCCAAAATGTTTAAGTTTCTCCAGGACCATAGGCAGAGATTGTCGCACATTAGCCATATAAATCAATGTGTCATCTGCGTAAAGTGACACAGAGTGTGAGGATGTACCAAGAGTAATAGGAGATATTTGTGGGCAGTTTCTAATTAATTGTGCCAATGGTTCGATAGACAGATTGAATACCAAAGGTGATAGTGGATCGCCCTGTCTACTCCCTCTTTCAATTTGAAATAGTTCAGAAAAACAGCCTCCAATGCATACCCTCGCTGATGGGTTTGAATATAAAGTTTGGATCATACTAAAAAATTTTTCCCCAAATTTAAATTCTTTGAGCACTCTCAACAAATATGTCCATTCTAGGCGATCAAACACCTTTTCAGCATCTAAAAATAACAACCCACAGGCTGGAGGTAACTTGTGTGATGAGCTGAGTATATGGAGCAGGCGTCGAATATTATCCGAAGAGAATTGGCCTTTCAAAAAACCTGTTTGATCAGGGTTAATTATGTTTCCTATTACATGTTCCATCCTGTAAGCTAAAACTTTAGAGAAAATTTTTAGGTCAGCATTAATCAATGAAATTGGGCGATAATTCGCACATTCAAAGTGGTCTTTTCCAGGTTTTGGTGTAACAGTTATTAGGGCGGTGTTGAGGTCTCGATGGAATGAACCAGTATTAATTGCATAGTTTATCGCTTCAAGCCAAATTGGCCCAAGGAGGTCCCATAATTTTAGATATAATTCAACCGGGATCCCATCGATTCCTGGTGTACGGCCCTTTTTGGAGCTTTTAACTGCTTTTAAAAGTTCCTCCAGCGTTATGGGTCGATCTAGATTTTCAGTTTCCTCTGGTGTTAATGTTGGTTGATTCAGGCCTGCAAAAAATTCATCCAAGTCATTCTCCAAAGCGGTCCCATCACTAGTGTACAGCTTTTTAAAGTATTCGTGGAATGCTTTGTTTATGTCTTCAGTGGAGGTTAACATTTCTCGTTGGATAGATCTAATAGCTGGGATGGCTCTCTTAGTCTCCTGTTGTTTTAAGGTTAAAGCTAGGAGATGACTTGGCTTGCTGCCCTCTGAATAATATTTTGACCTTGTTACCCGCATCACATACTCAACTCTAATTCTTAATAAATCATTTAACTCTGCTTGTTTAGATTTAAGCGTGTTTGCTATGGCCACCTTATGGTCTTTTTTCAAGTCCCTTTCCAGATTTCTGCATTCATTTTCCAGATCTGAAATTTTTTGTAATCGACGTCTGTGAAGATTTGAACCAAATTGTATTGCCACGTTACGAATAGATCCCTTGATTGATGTCCATATTAGTGTCTTATCTGCTATGGTCCCTTTGTTTATAGCAATAAACTCAGTTAATTGGGTCCGCATTTGCTTCAAAAAGCCCTCACAATTTAAAAGAGTAGTGTTGAACCTCCATCGGCTATTTTTGTTCTTTACCATACTGTAATTAAAAGTTGATAATATTGGGTTATGGTCAGATATGTATCTAGGCAGAATGTCTATATTATTAACTAAAGGGAGAAGGCTAGTAGACACCAATATATAGTCGATGCGAGAGGATGTTTTATGCCTAGCTGAATAGAAAGAATAATCCCTTACTGATGGATTGTGTATTCTCCATACATCCTTTATATTTAAGTCCCTCAGAAAAAGGTTAAGTGCCCTGGAGGCAGCGTCTTGTGAGCTAGAAAATATTGACGTTGATTTATCAAGCTCCATGTTCATTTGAGCGTTCATATCTGACCCTATATATAGCTGGTAGTCGGAAAGCGTCAACAATTTTTTTGTTATTGACGAGAAAAAGTCACTTTCAAAGGTATTTGGTGCATACAAACTAACAAACGCAACCTTTTTGCCCTGAACAGATATACAACAATATGCCATTCTACCCGCTTCATATGAACCGGTTTTCTGAAGTGACACGTTCAAATTTCGCTTCATAATTATCAAGACTCCTTTTGTACGTGTGCCATCGGCTGACCAAGCAACTGGTTTGTACAATCGATTCTGCATTCTAACTACATCATTTGGCCTCAAATGAGTTTCCTGAAACATTGCTACATCAACTTTCTTTCTATTAAGAAAATCTAAGATCTTGGATCTTTTATAAGGGGAATTTAAGCCTTTAACATTAAAAGACATTATGTTGAAAGATTTCGGTTTAGAAGTGTCAGTATCATTTTTCTTATTACTGTTGATGGCACTCCAACCCACCCCATCATTCCCAACACCCATTGCTTCCCCTTCTGGCCCTCCCCTCTCTTCCCTCTTACCCTCCTGTTGCATCCGTGAGTGTCACTTGGTAAGGTCAACACGCCAATCCTCCGATCCCCCCTCCCCCTCCTCTGCTTATTAACAACACACAGTTGAACCCCCAACGTAACAGGTAACTGCAAAAGTGGTATCAAAATGCTACAATATAGTTGTACCTTCAAATTGCGAATACAAACAAGGTCTGTATAATTAAATAAAATGAAATAATTTCTCTAACTTAACAACTTATGTAATTCAGTTGTTCCTTTACCTATGCTATTAAATAAGAACGCTCCTTGAATAAAATAATAAAAATTAAAAGATGATAAGATAAAAATATAAGTAGGAGCTGTGTGACCTTAAGAGTAATTAATAACAGAAATAGTCCCAACATTTATATCCTCAACTTTACGTTATTATCTCCAACAAGCATATCCAAACCTGAGTCCTGGCAGTAGTTCATTTCACCCAGAGTCACTGTGCTGCTCCTCCTCGCCCTCCTCTTCGTCCTCCCGCAGCAGCGCGGCCAAAGCATCCTCAGCTTGTTTGGGCATTTCAAAAGACATCTTCTTGCCATTATATTTCACCTTCAAAATGGCTGGGTAAATCAGAAGCGTCTCCACTCCTCTCCTGCGAAGTTTGGCCCGAATGTCGTTGAATCCCCGCCGCCTCTGACTCGTCGCTGCGCTGTAGTCTGGATAGAACCACAGTGGTGTGCCGCTGGAAAGAGTTGGCCTGGCCTTTCTCGCTCCATCCAGTATGGCCCGCCGGTCCGTGTAGCGCAGGAGACGGAAGATCATGATCTGGGGCTTCGAAGTGTTGTTTGAGTTGATCCGATGAGCCATGTCGATTTCCACCAGTGAGCCGCGGGGACCACCAAGTGATGGAATCCAGGTGGGTAGCATCTTCTGAATGTATCCCCGGGGGTCGTCGCCTTCGGCCCGGTTGGCAGATTAATCAGCCGCAGATTGTTTCTCCTACCTCAATCTTCTTGTGTAATCAGCTCCTCACGCAGCTTTGCAATTTCCTTCATGCAGTATGCTGTGTCGGTCTCGTTCTTTTTTAGGTTAGCTTGTATGCTATCTACTTTGCCAAACACGGTAGTGAACTTCTTGGCATGAGAGTCCATTTGTTTGTTCAGTGACCGCACAATGTCACTACTTTCAGACAGAGTCTTCTCGATGGGCGCTAGAGACTCCTTGATGGACTCTTTAATCAGTTTGGTGACATTTTCGTTGAAAGCTGTCATCTCGCCTGCCAGTGTTTGCTTGATTAGCATAGCCAGCTCCTCCGTTAGCTCTGTGGGTCGAGGCTGTTTGTTGCTCGCATCTTGTTTTTTCACCAAACCTGGGTCTCTCCTCGACGACATTGTTACAAAATAAGTAAGGGCGCACCTCCGGTCAAATAAAAACGTCGGTAGGAATGACTAAATATACCAGAGAGTTGGGGGGGTTGCTCGGGGCTCAGCGCCTCGCTGCCATCTCGCCTCGTGCCTCGACCGGAAGTCGTATGGGACATTTCTGAAAATATGGAACAATTTGCGTCCCGTATTGATTCAATACGGGACACAACAATTAATTGTCAAATAAAGGGCGATTTCGTATTTCAAGGGACGGGTGGCAATCCTACCGTTGGTTGTCGAGGTGGTGTCCATCAAATGACGTGGGCTTTATAGACAATTGGAGCTCTTTTTGAGGACAACCTGGTCTGATTAGAAGAGAGTGCACCCATCCTACTTTGACTGGTGCAGCTCTCATCTCTAGAAATATGACTGATTTTATTAAAACTCCTAAAGCATGATGATCCAGAGTTAAGACCAGGATGCAGAGTTGTAGTCTTACACACCTCTCTGCAGGCTTCTTACAGGTGTCACCCTGCAGTAATTCAGTTAACTTTATTGAGACTGTATAATTCTCTGAACAACCTCTGATACTGAACTTAATTTTCTATAAATGAATGAAGGACATTAGATCTTTTAACCAAGAGTTAGAAAATGGAGGTTTTTGACCTTTCCAGTGAAGTAAGATTCGTCTGCGTGCCACAAGAGAGGAAAAAACAATAACATTTCTCTCTCTGACAGAAAAACAAGCAAAGTCCTCAGGTACACCAAAAACAGAGATAAAAGGGCTGGGAACCATGGGCCTATTGAGATCTTTAGATAGTGTATCATAAAAAGAGGACCAAGAGGTCCTCTGTGGGCTACCTGGTTGATCCTGCCAGTAGCATATGCTTGTCTCAAAGATTAAGCCATGCAAGTCTAAGTACACACGGCCGGTACAGTGAAACTGCGAATGGCTCATTAAATCAAGAGGACCCAGCTTTGGACAGGAGAAAAATGTGCACATGATTAGCAGGTGATAGGGAGCACCTGTCACACATATCACCGGTGTTAAATAGTTTGTTAAGCCTAACTTTAGAAAAATATGTCCTATGTAAAACCTTAAACTGTATCAGTGTCAGACTAGCACAAGGAGAGGTAGTGTTGACTCTTTCCAGGGCCCTCTGCCACAAGTCAGCCGAGAAAGTAACATTAAGCTCTGATTACCAAGTGTTTCTAACTGCTAGAGGAGGACTGCATCACTATCTGACCACTGCTGAGATGATTCCACGGACTGCAGGGTAGGATAGGATTGTATCTATGAGGGAGTCAGGTGGTTCATGGGGAAAGTGGGGGAAATTATGGTGAGCAAAACTGCGAGCCTGAAAATATCAAAATAAATGAGATTGTGGAAGATCAAACTTAGCTTTAAGAGTATCAAAAGAAATGAAAGCTTTATCAACAAAAAGTTGTTTAAAAGAAACCAAACCCTTTTCCTTCCACAAAGAGAAAACCGGTTAAACAGTTGAGGGTGAGAATAAATGGTTGTCACAGATGGACATTAGTGGGAAGCAGAAGCGATTTTAAACGGGCGTCTAAACTGCCTCCATATCTTTACTGTGGATAAAACAATTGGGTTAGAGGTATAGTTAATAGGATATGAGTTTAGGGGGGCACAGATCAAAGTTACTAGAGAGACAGAGCTGCATGAGTGAGCCTCCATCTGACACCAGTCCGTTTTAGGGGAATTGTACCACATGTGGATTTTTTGGATATTGGCCACCCAATAGTATGTCAAGAAATTTGGTAGTGCAAGGCCTCTGTCTTTTTTAGCTTCTCGGGACCAGATTCATTTTTATTGTGTTGATTCTTCCCAGGAGGGACAAGGGGAGAGCGTTCCAACGTTGGAGATCTGATTTTACCTCTTTGACCAATTTCAAGATGTTATTTTTGTAAAGTGAGGTGAGATCATGTGAGATACTGATACCTAGATAGCGAAAATTGGAAGGGGCTAATCAAAAGGGCAATATTTGGCCTGGGATCTGTTTCGCAGCATCATTGATGGGAAAACATTCACTCTTATTAAAGTCTAGCTTATAACCTGAAAAAGAACCAAATGCCTGTAGAATTTCAACAATATGATTGATACAAACTGTAGGATTTGATATGTAGAGCAGAAGGTCATCAGCATAAAGTGATACCCTGTGCTCAATTCCATTTCTACAGATACCAGTGATAAGTGAAGAACTTTTAATGGCCATGGACAGAGGTTTAATTGCAATAGCAAATAACAGAGGTGACAGAGGGCATCGCTGTCGGCAGCCATGTGCCAAGGGGAAATATTCTGACCGCGTGGAGTTGGTAGTCACACTGGGGCAGTGGGTGCATTGTATAACAGCTGAATCCATGATATATATTTTGGGCCAAAACCAAATCTGTTGAGAACTGAGAATAAATATCCCCACTCCACCCGATCAAAAACTTTTCTGCATCCATTGATACTACCATTTCAGCCTCTTGTGTGTGAGAGTTGGAAAGGATAATATTGAGTAGCCTACGGATATTTGAAGATAGCTTTCTGCCCCTTATGAAGCCGGTTTGGTCGCTGGATATTATATTGGGTAGGTAGGGGTCCAGACGGCCAGCAAGAACCTCAGCTAACAACTTAACATCAGAGTTAAGCAGGCTAATGGGTCTCCAGCTACTACATTCTTCCAGGTTTTTATTGGGTTTTGGGATAAGTGAGATTGAGGCTTGAGTTAAAGTTGGAGGGAGGATCCCACATTCCAGTGAGTCATGAAACATATCCAACATAAGGGGGACAAGTTGATCAGAAAATTTCTTTAAAAAATTGGATGGAAAGCCATCTGGGCCTGGTGCCTTGCCATTCTGCATTAATTGAAGACTGGTTGTTACTTCATCAAAAAAAAGAGGCGAGTCAAGGTTGTTTTTAGTTGTTTTCTGAAGTTTTGGGAAATCTAAGTCATCCAAAAATGTGTTCATTTGAGTTTTATCTGACGGGGCTTCAGACTTGTAAAGGTTGGTATAATATTGGCCAAAAGCCTTATTTATCTCTAAAGGATTGTTAACTATGGTGCATGGCTCTTTGCAAATTTGTGTAATAAACCGAGATGATACTTGTTGTTTGATTGTCAGTGCCAGCAGTCGACTGGCCCTGTCACTGTGTTCATAATACATGCTCTTTGTGAGCCTTAGAAGTAGCTCTGCTTTGTTGGTGGAAATGATGTCAAATTCGGTTTGGAGCTTTAGTCTCTCTGTTTGAAGATAGGAATTGGGAGATACTGAATGCTGGTTATCAATTAATCGGATTGCTGCCACTAGTTCTTGCTGTCTTTGCTTTCCCTGTTTGTTTAGCCTGGCACAATAGGAAATAATCTCACCACGTATTACTGCTTTAAGAGTTTCCCATAAAAGGGAAGGAGAGGTAGACTCAGATTTATTAGTTTGAATGAAGAGAGACATTTTTTCAGAAACCAATTTGCCAAACGTTTGTGTATTAATATTGCTGTGCCTCTTGAGCGGCTACTGAAGCTTGAATGAAACACCTGTCCAACCCAAGGCTTCCGCAGTCTGGTGTGGTCACATACACGCATGTGGGTCTCCTGAAGAAAAACTGTTTCTGATTTAAGGTGTTTAAGGTGTGAGAACACTCTTGCTCTTTTAATAGGTCCGCCAAGTCCCCTCACATTCCAAGTTGTAAACCTAATGGAACCCAGCCTATCCATCTGATCAAAACCTGTCCTTTATGCTTAGATAATATAATTTTTTCATTGACAGTATAAAATAAAGCATCATTCAAATGGAATATTTCATATAGAACAAAGATATAACAATATGGACACTGTAACAGAGTAAATAAGTTGTTACAATACAGGAAAAAAACAGCAACAACAAAAACAAAAAAAGACAAGAAAAACAGATAAACTCCACATATGAACTACAACTGATGTCCTAACTGACATCAAAGAAAACATGAATTTACACACTTGTCCTAAACTCACCTAAGAAAAAAAGAGAAGATGAGCAAGCAGGAAAAATTACAAACCTCCGGTTACCCAAGATGTAGCTTGCTTCCCTTAATTATCATTCTTACACACCTATAAACAAAAACAGCCATGCTCCTTGTAAAAGGAAGGCAAAAATAAACATTCCTCAGAGACACCAGAACCATTTATAATGTTCACTCAATTATCATTGAACCAAACACCGGTCTGAGGACACCTTTAACCTGAGTCCACATTGTTCACTTACTTCTGTGGTGCAGATAGAACCGTTCCGCCTCCTCAGCCGAGTCAAATATGCGCATCTGTCCGTTCATGGTAATCCACAGGTGGGCTGGGTGGATAACGCCAAAGCGTGTTCCATCCTTATAGAGCTGGCTCTTCAACTTGTTGAAACTGGCCCTCTTCTTGGCGAGTGTGTGGCTGAAATCTTCAAAGATCCTGATGGACTGCCCCAAGTACGAGACATCCCGGTTCTTTTTTGCCCACTGCAACACCCGTTCCTTGTGGATATATTTGTGAAAGTGGATGATGAAGGGCCGGGATCCTTGGAGCGGCTTTGGGGCCAGACTGCGGTGCGTGCGTTCCAACTCCAGGTCCAAGTTCTGCTCACTTTCTTTAACAGCGTGGTCATGAAGGGCGTCGGTCCCCTCCGCTCCCTCTGGGATACTGATCACACGGAGGTTCTTTCTTTTGGAGTGCGAGATCAGGTCCTCCACAGCCAGCTGAAGTTTCTTGTTCACCTGCTTGGTGGTCTCCAATTGCAATCTCAGTGTGGTCACGTCCTTCTCCAAAGTGGTGATTCTGTCTGAGTGAGCAGTGAGAGTCGTCTCCATAGCAGTGATGGTGACGGTGTGTGAGGCTGTGGTCTCAGTAATCGTTTGGAGTGAGGCTTGGATTGGAGCCAGAGTGATGTTCAGGGAAGCAGTGAGCTCACTTGTTACACCTTTGTGCAGCTTCTCCAACTCGCCGACGAGGATGTTCAATGTTAGCAACTCCCCGCTGGCTACTGTAGCATTAGCCATCTTGCTAGCCTCCTTATCTTGAGGGCTAAAATACTGGGTTAACTGAAGTTGATTTTGCCGCAAGTGCTGTGAGATTTACTCATTCTGGCGCTCGTTAAGGTGCAGTGGAGCTTCTTGTGGCTTAAGAGGTAAAGACTGACACGAATCTCAGTGTGTAGTTAACAGAAAAAAGTTTAATATCAGGGAGCAATTCGCATGCATCTGATCACTCCGTTGCCATGACCGGAAGTCCCTTACTCTGATTTTTTATCTCAATTCTCAGACTTTTCATCTGATTTTGTGCTTCGTTCAGAGAAAGTCATTATTGTGGGTGACTTTAACTTTCATGTTGATGTTGACAGTGACAGTTTTAATCACACATTTGACCTTGTCCTGACTTATGGAATAGAAACTGAACAGTTAACAGTATTTCCCCAGAACCTTCTTCTGTCTGACCATTTTAAAATAACATTTCAATTTACAACAACGAATTGTACAGCAGTTGACCGTAAATATCATTACAGTAGATGTCTGTCTGGCAATGCTGCAAAAGAAATTCAAGGAAGTGATACCATCACTATTAGCATGATTTACTGATAAAATGGAGGCCAGTTATTGAAACTTTACCTCCACAGAAGTGAATTATTTTGGTAATAATGCTGTAGCCTCACTGCGTACAACACTCAATAGTGCTTGCACCTCTAAAAAAGAAATCTATGTCTCAGAGAGAACCTGCTCCTTGGCAGCTGCAGACTTTAAAGTAGGCCTCATGAACAAAAACAACCCAAGGTTTCTCCAAACCATTGTTGAAACCTACGTAACAAAAACGACTTGTTTGTCCTTATGTGTATCACGCGGTCCTCACAAGACTTCGCATGTAATAGTGACTTTGCATGTGATTGGACAAGCCCTCTGATGACGTAAGTGACGCAGCATTTCTGAAAGTAAATATTAACATGCCGACTTGTCCAGGTCAACTGATTCTCTCTATGCCTGCTCGGAGGCGTTCATCTGAATGTCTCCGAGCAAAAGAAGAAAAGGCCTTGCCCCCTACAATGGTGCCACTGTATCTTCCAGAATATTATCTTGGATGAGCTTGATGTACACTACCAGTTAAAATTTGGACACACCTTTGTATTCAGTGGTTTTTATTTAAATATTTTCTATGTTGTAGATTAATACTGAATCTACAACACAGGAAACTATAAAAGAATACATATGGAATTATGTTGTAAGCAAAAAAAGTGTTAATATTTTGGAATAATTCACAATGTAGAAAATAATACAAAAAAAATTAAAAACATTGAATGAGAAGGTGTGTCCACATTTTTGACTGGTAGTGTACATGCAATGTTGACAATGTATACATTAAATCACATTTTCTCCACTGCATTGTTTTCTTTGCCATGAAGTCATGACTTATATGAACCAAAATACAAACCAGAGACACCTTTCTCAGGTGTCAAAACATGTCATCTTTGACAGAGTTGCATTTTATATATATAATGATCACAATGTCACTCCATAACAACTCACGCAGTGAGTTGCTGTTACAGCCTGTGTCACGTATTTTCAGATGGTGTAACCCTGCACCAGTTACCATCAAAGAACAGTTCTGAAGCAGGGAAACTGAGCTGTTAGTTAGTCTGAGATCATTCTATCTGCCACAGGAGTTCACTGTGCCATTGTTTACATTGCTCCTACTGCACACACTGAGACTGGACAGACCAGGGGTCCGTTTCACGAAGCAGGTTTAGTGAAAACTCTGAGTTTGTTAACCCTGAAATGAGGGAAACTCAGAGTTTTCCGTTTCACGAAGGGAAGTAACTCAAACCCAAGACAGAGGGGTAACTCTAGCCTGTTTCACAAAGAGGGGTAACTTAAACTCTTGGTCAGTTACCGTAGTAACAGACTCTCTGACTCTAACCTGGTTGGGACCAGGTTTTTCTCAGTAAACCTCGAGTTTCTCTCAGTCTCTGCCCTCTTTCAGTCACACACGCTATTTCATTTCCTCATTCATTCAGTCAGCTGGCGAGTTTTGGCGAAGTCTAGTTCTGCCGTGTGTCAAAATGACGTCCTTTTATTAACGATCCAGTAGATGAAAGAGCAGAATTACTGTGCAGAGAATTAAATATTTGTCAGGAGATTGTTATCAGACCGCACATAGATGTTCTCGCATTTCTCGACAAGTATCTTTTAGAGTGGTACAGTTTCACGTCACAGTCCATAATCTACATACAACCTCATCCGTCCTTACATTTACAACATGACCAACCAGTCATGCTCTCACATCCCAGCAGATATTGTGTGCTGTGCTGCGGTTCTTTGCAAATGGAAGTTTTTTTATATAATGTAGGAGATGCAAAGCACTTCAGTAAGACAACTGTATACAGGACGGTCAGAAATGTGTGTCTGGATCTGAAACGACTTTTACCCATCTTTGTGGTTTTCCCTGGACATAAACCTGTCAGAGCCATCAAGGCTCTCTCTCTGTGTGTATATGTATGTATGTATATGTATATATATGTGTGTGTATATATATATATATATATATATATATATATATATACATACATATATATATATATATATATATATATATATATATATATATATATACATATACATATATATATACATACATATACATATATATATATATACACACACACACACACACATATACACATATTGTTGGCTGAGTAGAAGTCTGCGTTAGTTTAAATAGGCTTAATTATTTAACAGAACATGATATGGATGCAGACATTTAGGCTGTGTGTGGGATAAAACCACTGCACAGTCAAACAGCCACTTAATATTTAGGCTACTTTACAATGTAAAACATGATCAAACTGAGGTAGCTCCATGAGATTATGCCGACTTCTTACCTGTTTTAAAAATGTTTTTATATTTCATCTTCAGCTCCTGCCACATCCTCCCCCATGGGATTGCACCTAAATGAAATAACTATAGTAGAACTATAACTTAAGAATAGTAGTGTCCTAATGCTTACTGCTTTGTGTTTTTATTAGTGCTGGGCAATGGATTTAAACTTTTAATCATGATTAGCATGGTTTTCTGTGATTAATCGCATTGTTATATATATAATTAAATTGTGAATTTAAAAGTAGTGTATTCTACACTATATGAATAAAAATGCAATTACATTTGGTTTGCAAACACTCTAAACAAATAAAGTGCTTTTTAACAGCAGTATTCCCTTTACACTGGAGCAGTTAAAACATTTCTTGTAACTCTCAACCCAAACACTAATGTAATCAAATCAAATTAAACCGGCGACAAAGGAGACAGGACCACTCTGGAGGCCTGCGACGAAGGAGACAGGACCACTCGGGAGGCCGGCAGCGGCAGACGAGACGGGGACCCTTGGGAGGTCAGGCTAGAGGCTGGCAGAGACAGAATACCTTGGGCGGCCAGGCTGGAGGCCAGTGGTGACGGAACACCTCGGGCGGCCGGGCTGGATGCCGGAGGCGACGGAACACCTAGGGCAGCTGGGATGGGGTGACCACTGTGGACGGAGGCTCAGGAACAGGGGTGGCCACTGCGGACGGAGGCTGAGTAGCAGGAGTGGTAACTGTGGATGGAGGCTTATCAGCTGGGTCAGGCAGGAAAGTCTTTATGCTGGGGTATTTGCCCTCTGACTCCAGCTGAAGAGTCTCTCGGCCAGGGGATTTGTCTGCCGACATAGGCTCTAAAGTCTCTCGGCCAGAGAATGTACCAGCTGACACAGTCTCTAAAGTCTCTTGGCCGGGGGATTCGTCAGCTGACACGGGTTCAACAGTCTCTGGGCTGGGGGATTCGTCAGCTGACGCGGGCTCAATTTCACTGCAGAGAGGATCATTAGCAGATCCTGGCTGGTTCCGACAGGAAGCGGCGTCGACAGCATTGATCCGCTCGGGACAGGCGGAGGCAGCGTCGACAGTGTCGACCCGCTTGGGACAGGCGGAGGCAGCGTCGACCCACTCAGGACAGGCGGAGGAGGCGTTGATCCCCTCAGAGACAGGTGAGGCGGTGTCGACGGCATTGATCCGCTCGGGACAGGCGGAGGCAGCGTTGACAGTGTCGACCCGCTTGGGACAGGCGGAGGCAGCGTCGACCCACTCAGGACAGGCGGAGGAGGCGTTGATCCCCTCAGAGACAGGTGAGGCGATGTCGACGGCATCAGCCTCCTCGGAGAGGGGTGAGGCGGCGGCGTTGACCCCCTTGGAGACAGCCAGGCGGCGGAGCTTGGCAGCGGGACCTTGGCAGCCAGACCTTGGTGGGACTCGACAGGGCTTGGTGGCGGGACTTCGACGGCTGCTTGAGAGCGGCAAGGTCTGGGCACTGGGGAGCAACAAGGTCTGGCGTCCTCTGGAGCCACGCTTGCGTGGATTCTTGCAGTGTCGACTGACGAGTTCATATTGATTGTTGGATGGTGTTGAGGGCCAATGTTAGTTTGTGGGTTAGTCCATACAGGGGAAGATTGTTCGTGCATGGCAGCTGGCTGCATGCTCACCACACCTAGCCTAACTGTTCGTGGTGTGGGATTTGCAGATTGAGAGTAGGTGAACTTTGAAGCAGGCAAGTGCCGAACTGGAGGACTAACAGGCAAGTGGCTGGTTGAATGTGTTCATGGCTGAAGTAGATCTAAAAACTCTTTAGCGAAATGAGGTAGACGGTGAATGAGCCAGGACTTTTGGGCAGCTTCATTTCGTGCCTGAGACAAATAATCTTCTTTAATCTGAGGGTCCATTGCCCCTTTCCATAAGCCGTAGAAGTGGACGAGGGAATTCAGCAGATTGTTGTACTCCCTGACCTTAACAGGGTCTTCCGGGGAAATGGAATACTGGGGCCAACTAGTGAGGTCACTGTTCAACCCAAGGGCTCTATCCAACAGAAATGAGCACAGAGTGCTGGAAGATATGCTGATGGGAGTTGACTGGGGGTTTCCTCTATTTCGGGGACCTCGCCGTCCCTTAGGAGGTAGCTTAATTGCCAGTCTGGTTCCCAGGAAAGGAGACTCCCACCCATAAGCAGCTATGGTCTGAAAAATGGGGAACTAAGCACGAAAGGGAAATCTAAGAGGACCCAAATGGGATCAGACTGGTTCCAAACCAGCTTTAACAGGGTCTAAACAAACTCTAAATGGAATAATGGCTGATCTGACTGTATAAAACGGAGTTAAACTAATGCCACATCTAATCTGAGTGAACCAGTCAGGTATGGAATTTAAACATACTCCAACTGGGCTCTGTGTCTGCTGAGTTCAATTCTGGCCGCGTCATAGTGTTATGGGGGGCAGTCGGAGAACCCAAATGCAGGCACAGAAAATGGCAGACACGAGGGAAATAGGGAAAACGGGTTTTATTTTACTAACGAGAACAAAGCCAACGTAGATAAGGAAAAACTGAGCAGAGGGGAAAACAAAACTAAAACGCCTATCAAACAATCGTAATTCAACATCAAACTTTATCTAATTAACAGAAATGCCCAAAAATCATTAAAGGGACATTACAGACACAAGCAGGGATAATCGATGAGGGCAAGGACTGAGCTGAGGCAAACTGAGCCAACTAAAACTGAGAAGAAATCACTAAACCTACAAAATCCAAAAATAAACTTAACAGGACGAGAACAATGGAAAACCAATCTGAATACAAAAAGACACACAAAACAACAAGACAACAACAACAATTAAAACTGACTTCGTAAGCAGGGTCAGGGAGTCCAGAAACAAAATGAAAGCTGAGACGGAGCTGGGTAGAAAACAGTCTGACAGAGGCAAGAATCCGGGGAAAGTACTGAGTCCAAGTGTGGGGAAGAGAATCCAAAAGAGAGTAACTGAGTCCATGACGGGATGTGAGTTCATGATCTGGTGGAAAGTAAATGAATGAACAGGGCTTAAATACCTGGAGGTGTGATTGTATGCAGGTGAGTTGAATGGCTTGATTACTGCAGCTGACTCTTGTCACAGCAGTCAGCAGAATGCAGACAGGTGATGCAGGAGAGTGAGTGAGACCAAGGAAGACAGGCAGACAGATGTAGAGACCAACATATGCAAACAGAGGGAGCCAGAGGAAGAGAGATGTGATGAAGGCACTGGGAGGGGAGAAAGAGGAAAAGAGGGAGAAGGAGAAAGAAGGGCAGGGGCCGGAGCGGGATCATAGCAGACAGATTGACAAATTAAGCAATTTTACAGGAAAAAAATTATTGTATATGTGGCGAGCGGAGGGGTCGGGGATAAAGTAAAGTGCTACAATTACTGAATGTAGACACCGGCCAGATAACGCCACCCTGGGACTTTCACCCAGGGAATTATAACCACCACTAACGAGAAGGCAACTCAGGTTCGTTCCACTGATGAGGCAGGAGACATGATTCCAGTGCAGGCAAAAGAATACAAATTTTATTTAATACCAAAAATACTCAGTTTAAAACCAATTTAAAGAAAAAAACAACCATTCACAAGAGATTGTTAAATGAAGGGTTTGGGGACTAATCAGAGCTGGGGGCTCTCCGGTGGAGGTTTGGGCCAACGGGCATCACAAGGGAGCCCAGGAGAAATCACCCCACTCACCTCACTCACACGTGTACGTGTGTGTGCGCGCGCGCACACGCACACACACACACACACACACACACACACACACACACACCTGAGTGAAGAAATAAAAAAAAAACAACCAGGGGATGAGCAGCACGCCACACAGGAAGGGGTTCCCACCACCCGAAGACACCAGTCCCCACCACCGGAGGCCCACAGCTTCTGCAAACCACAAAGGGAAGGGAACAGTTATTAACACGGTTCCATAAATCAGTTGACAAAATAACAATTACCAGCACTTAAGAAAACTACTTAACATAATAAAAAAAAAAACAAGTTTATCAAAACTGAAACATTCAATTAACAAACTGATGAATAACCATTAACTTATACTTAAACAAAATCCATTGAATACAAAACGACTAATCAAGTGCAGTCACGTGACACAAATCCTAAAATCAGCCAAAGAAAATACCTAACAAACACAAATGGCTACGTGACTGCAGTAAATACTCAAAAAAAAACAAGGAGAAAAGAGAGAAAATTAAACCCTATTTTCACACATGCACTCTGGACGTTAAAAGAAGCAGCATGTACAACGGTGGGTCAGCAGCCACAG
Source organism: Amphiprion ocellaris (assembly GCF_022539595.1). NCBI lineage: Eukaryota > Metazoa > Chordata > Actinopteri > Pomacentridae > Amphiprion > Amphiprion ocellaris. Next base: position 28,082,284 of record NC_072768.1, read on the forward strand.
AGACAAGCTGGAAGCAGCCTGACACCCACAGCGTCAACACAAAAGCAGATAACAGACTGAAAGAAGACGAAGCCGACCGGCAAGCGTCGGCAACACAGACCCGCGTCTGCGAGACAAACCCACGGAGGCAAAACAGCAGCGTCTCCTACGACTGGGACCCCGTGTAGCCAGCACAGCTCCAGACAAACGGCGGCCCGCCAGTCAGTAAATTTTGTCCACCACGAGGGAACCGGGAGCAACCGGCAGCCACGGTAACAGCCTAAAATGACAAGCTGTTACACACATGCAACATAAACACATTATGGGATCGCAAGCAAAGGAAACCTACCAGTAACGGCTCACGGCTCGAACTGGACGTACAGCAGCCAGCAAGCGGCTCAGCTCTCTGGCTATGGACACCCAACAGTGACCCTATAATAATAAATGGCCTCTATAACCACTAGAAATGAACACAGCCTTAAAGAGAGGGCAAACAATGCAGCAACTGCTACCATACCTGTTAGCAACGGTAAACAGGAAGTGAGGCAAACGGGAAGCGGGGCGTGCCCCTGACATTGCAGCAAGAGAACGATGAGTAACCCTTGCCCAGCTTTATAGTGCATCCTCCAGTCATGATTGGTCAAAGCAAGGCACGGTCATTATGTCACAGGAGCATAACACAGCCAGCCCAAGGAGAGTGCAGCATTCATCCTGCTACATATATTTCTGTCTCTGCTGTTTTACGTAGATTTTCTAATGTTCTCAATTCCTGGTTAAGCTGTTTGATCTTGGAGCTTGCATAGCTAATAATTTCTCCCCTTATATAGACTTTGAATGCTTCCCACCTGATACCAGCTGTGGTTTAATCTATGTTTAGTTCAAAATCATTATCAATACATTTTTCTACAAATTTAACAAAAGTCGGGTCTTTTAAAAATTGAACTTGTAATCTCCATCTTGAAAATTGCTTAATCCTGCCCAGATCAATCTCCATAGATGCTGTTGCATGACCACACTGATTACAATACTGCTGTACCAACATTTTTTAACTTTAGTCAGTAATTCAGATGAAATTCAAAAGTAATCAAGCAAGAGTATTCCCTGTCTTTCGGGTTTTGTGTCCTCCAGGTTTCAATCAATTTTAGGTCTTTCATATAATTAGTCAATGTTTTCCTGGTTCGCATATGAGTTGTATCTGTTTGGGTCGATCTGTCCAGCCCTGGGTTGAGGGCACAATTAAAGTCTCCTCCAATAATGTTGAGTTCGTCCAAGTTAGCTACAGTAAAAAAAAGTATTTCAAAAAAGAATGGATTGTCATCATTTGGGCCATACACATTCATGCGGAACACGCATGGACATCCGCGCTGTATCGTGCATATATAGTATATGCATATATTATATACGCACAATACAGCGTGGACATCCGCGTTTACGATACAGCGCGGGCATCCACGCCGCATCGCGCATATACTATATATGCACGATACAGCGCGGATGTCCATGCGTGTTCCGCGCTCCACTCGGACGGTGATTTCTGTTGCATTGCGCGCTCACTTCCGCTTTTGATGACGTATCGTGCTCAGGCGATTCGTCGACGCGTCGTTTGTGGCAGCCCTAATTATAACCCCAGTTTTATATGAAGCATGATGCACCTGACTGAGGTATCATTTGGTCAAATGTATTTCTGAGGCTACTAAGTGGGATTCTTGTAAAAAGACTATCTTAAATTTAAGATGTTTTATTCCATTCATTACTTGTTTCACATTTGGCCAGCTTTCTTATTCCCCTGACATTCCAGCTTGACACTGTAACTTCCATATTACTTTGTTTTGCTTTATCCATGAATTGTCTTGGCACTGAGTAATGTTATGGTATTGTGAGGAATTACAAAAATTGAAAATAAAAATAAACAAAACAAGAAAACAAACAAACAAAAAAACAGTGCATGTGTAAACTGCACCCACTTCCTCCCTCCGCTCCCATAGGAACACAGACAGACCTGGCCCCAACATTTTTCCATCTGAAATGCATTCCCTTTCTCCATGGTTTATTCCCTGAGGGAATGTTGGTCCATGACTCTTGAGGAACAACTAGCCAACATGATTTGACCTAAATTCAAACCAAAATAACCCGTGCACTTAAAACACTATTAGTGTTTCTCCCTTCAGGTTTATAGTATTTTACAGTCTAACCCAGGGGTGCCCAACCTTTTTTGACCCAAGATCTACTTTTCAAGTAGCCAACCTCCTGAGATCTGCCAGTCCAGTGTTCACATCGCAAACCCACGCACATCATTTCCAGCCTGCAATAACAAACCTAACAACACTATTTCTTGTTGTCACACAACCACTAGACATCACATCACAAACCCTCCCTCTCTCAAACACACATACACAGACAGGAATGGACTGGGAAAAAAAATCAGCCCTTGCATTTTTGGCCCAGCCAGCCCACGACATTATGGGTTGACTGAATCAAGCACTCATTTTTGAATACAAGGACAAAAACTGACAGAAAGGTCGGATTTTTGGAACAAAAATTCAAAAACATCTTTATACCTATACAAACTTGTGGAAAAGTTGGGAAAAAATTGCCTGCCAGTATTCTGAATTTTATCCGTCCTCCTCTCGTCTGTCCCTCGCCTCTCAACTGTTTTCTGAATGCTCAGCTGCAATGTGTAGCGGCTGTAATGCAGAGACTTCATTGGCTGAGTAGCATCACATGGGATGTCTGAACTCGTACATAATTGGTCTGTGTGTTTTCTGAGCTGATAACCAATGCCGTAAACTTGGAAAGGCTGTGTCGAGATAATAGAAGCGACCCATGAAATTTAAAATACCATTACAATTTACTAATTACAGGTCCAGGGAAACCTGTTGACCAGCCCCACTCTAGACACCGGCCCACCGGAACAGTGCCCAGTATGCCAGTCCATCCCTGCACACAGGCAAATTCCTCTCACACAGTTGCTAGTTTGCATAATGCGCTGTAGCACAAACCAGCTCTCTCTACTCGTCTCTCTCTCTCTCTCTCTCTCTCTCTCTCTCTCTCTCTCTCTCTCTCTCTCACACACACACACACACACACACACACACACACACACACACACACACACACACACACACACACACAACTTCAACTTCAAATTCCTGTCATGCACGTAACACACTACCATAGATTAAACGTGCTCAACTTTTTTCTCTTTCTCTTTTTTTGGTAATACTTTTTTTGTGTAACTCTAACCCTAAAACAAAACATGTCCAATGACGCATAACTACATCAAAACAAAACATACAGTTACACATAAAAAACTTTATTTTTTAAATTTTTTCCCACACCTCTTGCGGTCGACTTTGGATCAGTCTGCGGTCTACTAGTCGACCACAATCGACTGGTTGGGCACTCCTGGTCAAACTCAAATACTATGACATTCATTATCATTTGTAAGGTGGACATTGTTGAACATGTGAACAAAAAAACAGCCCACTTATAACTGGTTTTTAAATTATATTGAACATTCTGGTGGTCTGTAAACGATTAATTACTTCTCTGTTGGAGTTCAGTGTATCACGGCGGTGAAGATGTCTTCAACGGTGCAGCATCCAGATCACTGGCACACACATACCTGTTGATTTTACTCCGGCAGCTGGATGCTGTTGTAGAATTTTTCAGCCTCTTGTGGTGTAGAGAAGAGGTGGATCTTCCCGTTATGTAGCATTTGGAGATGGCAGGGGTTATGTTGGAATCCATGGAAGGCCTTTATGTTGACAAACAGCTTGGTGACAGAGTTGAATTCACGGCGAATCTGGACTGTCTCTTACGGTGGCCGAGAGGTGCAAACCAAATTTACATAATGCAAAACACTTTTACAACCTCCAAGACAAATTTACAAGCGACAAAACACTTTTACAAGTCCAAAAACACTTTCACAAATCCAAATTCCAAATTTACATAATGCAAAACACTTTTAGAACCTTCTAGACAAATTTACAAGCGACAAAACACTTTTACAAGTCCGAAAACACTTTTACAAGTCCGAAAACACTTTTACAAATCCAAATGTAACCGGAAAGGGAATGTCCCAACTCCGGGATTGAACTGGAAGTGACGACGAGGAGCAGCTAATGCACTCTGTCGGTCTGATCTGCGCCATTTAAACACTCTAAAGACCGACCACATGAAAAACAAAACCGCGTCAATCGGTTCATATGTTCCCCACAAAACGGGCAAAACATCACCCGCTCGCTTGGTTCACCATCAGCAACAACCAAAAGTTGCATTAGCCGCTCCTCGTTGTCACTTCCGGTTCAACCCCGGAGTTGGGACATTCCCTTTCCGGTTACATTTGGATTTGTAAAAGTGTTTTCGGACTTGTAAAAGTGTTTTTGGACTTGTAAAAGTGTTTTGTCGCTTGTAAATTTGTCTTGGAGGTTGTAAAAGTGTTTTGCATTATGTAAATTTGGTTTGCACCTCTCGGCCACCGTAGTCTCTGCAGAGAGACTTGGTACAAATATAATCTTGACCCCATCGTGTGTGATGTCTTGGCGCCTTGATTCCCGATAGACAAACTCTTTCTCCCGAAACTTGAGGAAACAAATGAGAACTACTCCATTTTGATTGGGCTTCCCAGATGCCAGTGTGCGATGCACACGCTCCAGTGTGAATGATGTGTCGGGGTGTCCCAGCCATCGTGGTAACATGTCATTAATGAAGTCAAAGAGTAAGTTTTGCCCCTCAGCTCCCCTCGTATACCGAACAGTCATAGATTCTTTCTTCTGCCCCAGTTCTTCAGGTTGTCGGTCTTGTTTGCAAGATAAGCGATGTGCTTGGAGGCAGAGTTGAGGGTGGCTTAAGACTTTTCCAGCACTTCTTCAGCTTCATGTATGCGACATTCAGCCTACTCGATATGTGTTGCATTGGAGGAGACATCCCGTTTAACTGCTGCAACTGTGCCTTCCAATATAAGTCAATGTCTGGGCCATGCCGGTCAGACAAGTGTTGATGCTGTTCAACTTATTTCCAAAGTCTGACCAAAGTGCCTTAAGCTCGCTTAGAATTGCAGCTGTATTAGCCATTTGGCTAGTCTCCTGGTCATTCGGCGAGTTCAGTAAAGTTGTTTCAGAGGTTGTCTTGTGCGTCCGAGTGAAAATGTCACACTGTTTGGTTGCTTGCAGGTTAGACATCCCACCATCGATGTTAAATTGTAAAAGTCAGCAGTATATTTAGAGAGTTATAGTTAAATTTTTGCAAAGTTTGGCAAAGTTCTCTCACTAAGCTGCCATTTTGGTCGTGGTCAAGTGACCACCTGAGACTGTACTGAATTTATTTGATTTGACGGTCAGTTATTGATTACATGCAGACACTAACAAAACTACTAGGTTACAACAACATGTCACACTAATTCAAGTTAGACAATATGCTGTTCCAGACCTTTGCTTTAATCCATGTCAGGCTGGCAGCCGCCAGCCCCAGTTAGTGCTCTTCTCCCCTCCCCTTTTCCATCCTTCCCGGTTCAAGACAGCCCAGCAGCGCTTAAGGAGCCACAGGTGTTCTCCATCCGGCGCAATCCTCCAGCAGAGGAGCAGGTGGAGGTCGACCAATCAGGTGGCGGCTCGGCTGCTACTTAGCCAGACGCCACCCAGCTCTCGGTGCCAGATCGTCACTCTGCTTGGAGAGGTTCACAGCCTGACTCACATCCATTCTGTGTGCAGCTTTGCAGATCAACTAACCCACAGTTTCCTCCTTCGTTGCAGTATTGGAACCACTTGCTCCCTGCCAGAGAACCAGCAGCTCGGGACCTTGGTCGCTTCCTCCGGGAGACGGAGATCTACACCTGAGTTGACCCCCTGGCTGTTGGCGTCCTCCTTCGCCCACCTGTTGCTGCTTAAACCAGGCTGCCTCCGCTGTGAACCGGTCCAGAGCATCCCTAGAGTTATGGTTGTAGTGATTCTTAGTTACAGCTCGAGCCACAGAGGACTCCGAGAAATAGTCGTCTTTTAGTCACAGCACCTACAGTGTTTACAGAAAGTTTGGAACTTAGTTACCGTTCGAATTTCCCTCCGCTTCGAGGAGGACTATTATAAGTAGAGTCGAGCCCAAGTATAGTCGCCCGGCCAGTAGGGGCCGCTTGGCATTTCTAGTTTGTACTCTCGAGTTAGAGATAAAGGACATTGAAGTTGATTGTCGTTTCTGAGTATTCTAGTTTAAAGTACACTCGAGTTAGAGTTAAAAGCATATTGAGTTTCGATTATCGTTTTCTGAGTATTCTAGGTTGCATACTCAAGTTTAGAGTAATTTACGTCACGTGTTCTATTGTTGTGTTCTGAGAAGAACCTGTAAATAAAGACAGAGTAACCCACGATTTCCAGACTGTTCATTTCCTGCACCTGAGCTCCCACAGAACCCCCGTAACAATCCATTTTCTCTGACTGGACCTCTTTGAATTTTAGTTGAATACCCCTGCCCTAAAACAACTGTTAGTGACGTCAGCAACAACCTCCAGAGGGCAATAGTGATGGTATCACATTCTACTGTTTGTAGAAGTCTTCATGAACAAAAGTACAGAGGCTACACCAGAAGAAGCAAACCACTCATTAGTAAGAAGAATATAAAGTACAGAGACAAGCCTCAAAAATTCTGGGACAAAGTTTTATGGACTGATGAGACAAAGACTAACTTTTACCAAAGTGATGGAAAGACTAAAGTTTGGAGAAAGCAAGGATCTGCTCATGATCCCAAACATACAAGCTCATCTGTGAAACACAGTGGAGGTATTGTCTTGGCTTGGGCTTGCATGGCTTCTTCTGGGACAGGCTCATTAATCTTCATTGATGATGTAACACTGATGGCAGCAGCACAATGGACTTAGAGGTCTACAGAAACATTTTGTCTGCAAATTTAAAGACCGGGAGTAACCTCCCCCAAAACAAACAACAACTGACAAAAAAATGCAACCCTGCAAACCTCTGCTCTCTCAAAAAGGCCTTCACTACTGGAATCTCCTTCTACCTTGGCCTATGGAATTGCTGGTTAAGCCGTCACTGGTAATCACTGGTTAATTCTTCAGATATTCAGGTACTAGCCCTGACTGAAACATGGATCCGTTCAGAAAACAACACTACACCAGCTGCTCTCTCTGACGACTCCTTGTTCTCCCACACACTCCATGCTGCTGGACGGGGAGATGGTAAAGGAGTCCTCACTTCCAAAAAATGCAAGTTCACTAAGCTCTCTCTGCCAAACAATAACTCAGCTTTTGAATACCATGCAATCAGTGTCACTGCACCAGTTAAGCTATTTGTTGTTGTCATGTATCCAGGGTCCAGGGTGGAACTGGACATGTTACTCTGGGCTATTCAGGACTATGACAAGTGGTGACTTGTTGTTATGGGAGACATGAATATTCACACAGACAAAGCTCAAGGAACTGGCTTTCTGTCACTTATGGCATCATTTGATCTCAAGCAGGTCTATACCCCTCCCACACACAAAACAGGAAACACACTTGACTTGATTTTCTGCCTAAACTGCACCACAACAGACCAATACTTTTTTTCAATTCACTGCCTGAGCCTGACCAACTCACCGTGCATCTGCCAGCTAATAGAGCTACACCCTCCTCATTCTTCCCTTTGACTGAAGAAGTTGCTGGACTCTCATCCCACTACTTCTCCACTGGACCTGATACCATCCGACCTCTTACATACCATTTCCCCAGCACTAAACCCTGCATTAAGACACATCATCAACTCTTCACCTGCTATGTATGTGTTCCCCTGCATTTAAGCAAGCTCAAGTCACTCCAATACTCAAAAAACCTACCTTCGACTCAGCCCAGGTCAAACACTACAGACCAGTTTTGCTCCTGATCATCTTGTCTAAAATACTTGAGCAACCTGTCTTCAAACAACTCTCTGCTTTTGTCTCTAAAAACAACTTGTATGACTCAAATCAGTCTGGTTTTAAACAGGGTCACTCCACCGAGACTGCACTCCTATTAGAGCTGCTGGACAATCTTCAGGTCTATTACTGTTTGATCTTTCAGCTGCTTTTGACACAGTTCAGAAACATTTACTGTTATGGTTTAAGGCTCTGGCATTAAACATAGTGCATATATAGCTCGTAAGTTGAGGCAAACAGTGTGTATGAGCATATCATGTAGGGCAATGCATAGCAGATTGTTGGAAATGGGCAGCTGGAAGCAGTGGGCTGGAGGAAAGACAACAGCAGCATCCCACAGTGGACATGATGGAGACTAAGCCAGTTAGTGGAACAGTAGTTACAGATCAGAACCATCCAGCTCTGAACACTCGGAGAAGGACACAGGGGGACACAAAGTGAACGCCATATGACAATGTATATATATTAAATACATAGGTAATAAGAGAAGGGCTCAGTGCATCAAAAGAGGTCCTCCATGCAGCACAACTCCTGATACAGGCTCTCGTACTATCACGCATCGAGTACTGCAACTTCTTACTGGCAGGCTTTCCCTCATACACGGTCAAACCTCTGCAGGTAATCCAGAATGCAGCAGCATGTCTGGTTTTCAACCACCCAAAATAAGAAATGTCACCCTGCTTCTCAGATCACTTCACTAGGGTCCACAAGAGCAACCTGGACAGGAAGCTGCTGCTGGCCTTCTACCACTCATCCATAGAGAGCCTACTGACGTACTGTATTTCCACCTGGTATGGGAGCTGCACTGAGGCAGACAGAGTAAGGCTTCAGAGGACAGTCAAAGCAGCACAGTGGATTGTTGGCTGTCCTCTCCCCTCCCTCATGGACATCTACTCCTCCCAGTGCCTCAGCAGAGCTCAGAACATCATCAAGGAGAATTCACATCCCGGTTCTCAGCTTTTTGATCTGTTGCCCTCTGGAAGGCATTACAGATGTATTAAAGTGAGGACAAACAGACTTAAAAACAGCTTCTTTCCGAGAACCATCACCACCCTGAACTCTCACGTCTCATGTCTCACACCTAGCTAACAATACAATGTGAAATGTGTGATATACACCACTGCCTCATTCATTCTGTTATTTATATTCACTCTGTTATTTATACAGTATATCTGTAAATAGACTGTTTGCACTATCTTTAAGATTTCTTTGCACTGAAAAAGAGAAGCTCTCCAATCTCGTTATACACCGTATAATGACAATAAAGCATATTCTATTCTATTCAGTTGCTGCCCACATAAAATTCAAAACTCACTTGCATTCAATACTACAATAAAAACAGCTCCCTCCTACCTGAACTCTCTCATTCTACACTGCCTTCCACTCACTACGCCTGGCCAACAAAAGGCACCTGATGCAACCACCACAACAGGGCAGGTCGATAGCTAGACTGTTTTCCTCTGTGGTTCACCAGTGGTGACACAAGTTACCAAACTCTGTTCAATCTGCAGAGTCTCTCTCAGTCTTTAAGAAAAGATTAAAAAAAAAAACAAAAAAAAAACAGCTCTTCACTGAACACCTTTGCACTTGACAGACTGCAAAAAAAGAAAACAAAATCCTATTACATCTGCACTGCCTGTAGGCCATGGGGTCCTATTATCACTCTTGAATTTGTTTGATGGCACTTATCCAGGTTGTTTTTCTCCTGACTACATCCTTGCTTGTGTTGTATCTACTTGAAGACGTACGTCGCTTTGGATAAAAGCATTTGCTAAATGAAATTGTAGAATTATAGAACAGCTGAAAGATGCTGCAGTGAAAGCCCAGAAAAGCATCACAAAAGAAAAATGCAAAAGTTTGCTGATGTCAGTGGTCACAGGCTTGATGTAGTTTTTGCAAGCATTTGCAACTAAATATTAAGTCTTATTCACTTTAATTTATTTCAAGTCTATCTGTTCCACTACTTTTGCTCACCTAAAAATTTGATGTTCCATTACAAGTAATGCTATCTTCTAAGTTGTGTATCAGATCCAGATGTAAATAACTTGAAATAAAAGCTGAAATGTTGATCTCTTGTCTCATAGCCATTGTTTGATCTCAAACTCAAATGTTTTCAGTCTACAGCAAAAATAAAGGAATTGGCCTCACTGTTCCAATACTTTTGGAGGGAAGTGTATATGTCAGCAGACTGTTCTAAATAGTTTAAGGCTCCGTTAAGCCTTTTAACCCATTGATCTGTAACTCCAAGTTGGCTTCCCTTAAGATATTTTATTGTCTCTTCAATACATGAAACAAGATTCCCCATCCAAAGCATATGCTGTGCTGTTTTAATGCAGAACTGATTTCAGTCCGAATCGCCACATGCTCAAGCGTCTTTGAATGTACTTTTGAATATTTTCGGTTCGCATGTGGTTTTCTCTGCAACCAGCTATTTTAAAGTTGCCATCTTAACAAAAAGCTCCATTATGGTACTCTTCAGATGCTAAATTCATAGCCTGCCCTGAATCCATGGTAGCAGCAGGCAGCAATGGTGGCAGCAGTGGAGGGCTTACAGATGAAAATGGAGAGCAATACAAGGATGTCTCAGAGACTGACAGAGCAGCTGGCACAGACCATCAGGAGTGACCCGGTGGGTACATCTGTCCATATTAGACTTGTACATGATAAATTCACTCTCACTGATTAAACACCATTTCCATTAATTCGACCTTTCTCTCTTTAGGACTGTGTCAGGGCATGTCAGGAACAAATTAGCCGCAATTCCACAAGCATCTACTTGGTGCGGTACGGCTCGGCTCATCTTTGTTTGCGAGCGTTTCCATATGGATTAGTGCATGGTACCAGGCACGACTTTCTGTACCTTCTCGGCTGAGGTTCCAAGCGAGATGAAGTGAGCCGAGGTGTGACGTCTACGTAGTGCAGGCCACTGATTGGACAGGAGTGCAGGCCACTGATTGGACATGCAGTGACGACACACGAGAGTGACTCCAGCACGAAAACAAAACCGGCATTAAAAAAAAAAACTAAAGCGCAACAGTGTGCAATTGCTCTTCACGGAACTCTCTGTTCCTCCTAATTTTAATATGACAGCCAGACCTGTACCGTGGGTGAACGAAGAGGTCGAGACTTTTCTGTTTTTGGTGGCGGACCAAAGAATACAGAGGGAGCTGGACGGAGAAAGTTTATCAGGAGGTCTCAGAGCGGATGGCCACCCATGGATACAGTAGACTGTATATAAAGAGGACAGAAGCAGTGTCGGGAGAAGCTGAAAAAGCTCAAAAGTGACTATCGGTCCACCAAGGACCACAACGGCCGGCGTGGGTCAACCAGGAGGTGTTGGAAGAGGTTTAATGGAAGCTATTTACTGGCACCGCACTGGCGAGCAACAGGAGGGAGACTCAGCTGCTGCATTATTGGAGACGTTCGACAACGGTGAGTGTTTTGTGACTTCAAGAAACTTTTACATCATTTATCCCATTGGTGGCAAGCTTCTTTTAAGCAAACAAGTATATTTAGAAAATAACGTCGTCTCCTGTAGCAGACAATAAGCTAGCTAGTTAGCCATCAGTGCTAGCTAGTTAGCCATCAGCGCTAGCTAGTTAGCCATCAGCGCTAACTCCGTGCTCTGCTTGTATTTTGTGCTGCTGTTTCTAATGTTTAGCTCCCAGAAGCTAATACTTCAGTCAGCATGACGAACTAAGGTAGTGGTCTTACAGGTTTATTTTTTTCACAAGTTAAAATATTGTGTTTTTCGTGTACTTAGGGTGAGTTTTTATTGCTGTTTAAGAATCCTTTCCTCATGCGAAGCCTACTCCACCTCCATCATGGAGCCCCCAGCCCCCCTGCCTCCTCTCTGACACCAGCAGCGGCTCCTCTCCAGCACCAGCATCGACACCAGTACCAGCTCGGACACCGACACTGTCAACATCAACCTCCAGCACGTCACAGCAACATCTTATCACTAGTAAGACACGGTAAACAGAGACCATGGTTGATTTTCACATTATTATTATTGCAGGTGTAAATGCCTGCAAGCATGATCAGAACAACGAGACCAATGACCAAGAATTCAGGCAGGTGTAAATGCAAACTGTGCAGCATGCCAGCTCAGGAACGCCTGATGAAAGCTACATGTAGCTGCAGTGACACATGAACAGAACACATGCAGCTGCATTTTTTTCCCATTCACTTAACAAGTAAGTCACTCTAATTAATTTACGTTCTGGTGCAGTGTAGTATTGCAACCATTCTTCTTATAGTCACTAGGTAACTGTGAAACTGGATGAAAATATACATAGAAATAAGAAAACACAGCTGTTTTTAGCAGCTCTGCAGTGGGAGAGGAACATCCACTCCATCCTGAAAAAGGCTCAGCAGAGGATGTATTTCCTATGACAGCTGAGGAGACATTGCCTGCCACAGGAGCTGCTGATCCAGTTCTACACTGCAGTCATCTAATCTGTCCTGTGCACCTCTGTCACTGTGTGGTTTGGATCAGCCACACAGCAGGACAGAAACAGACTACAACGTGTAGTACAGATTGCAGAAAACATCATCAGAGACCCACTCACCCTGGACATAAACTGTTTACCCCCTCCCCTCTGGCAGGCGCTACAGATCCCTGTACACAAAAATCACCAGACACAAAAACTGTTTCTTCCCCACTGTCATCACTGTAATAAACAGCTGAGCCATTCCTACACACCTCAACCATAGTTAGTATTCCAATGGACATGTACAGTATTTTTTTTTCACCATGAACAGCATTCTCTGCTTTTTGCACTACTCTGTTTTACCAATTATCATTTTGCTAATGTGTCCATATATTCCTTTCTAGCTGTAAATTTCTGTCTATATTGTGTTTTATTTAATTTTACTACAATTTCTTTTTCCTCCCTGTTCCTATTTCTATAGTTTCTTTATTTTTTATTATTCTCTTCCATATTCTCACCAACAGTCGAAACCAAATTCCTTGTATGTTCTGTACGTACTTGGCCATTGAGTAAACTTGGCCATGATTCTGATCACTTTTCTGTCTTTGGTCTAGGCAAGAGGAAAAGGGGCCACAGAAAATTTGACCTTCCAAGTGTACTTGTGGAGATGCAGGCTGAGGAGGAGCGGAACCGTGCCCAGCGTGATGAGAACATCCAGCTGCTCCTCGGTGAGGCAAGAGAGAATGAAGCGGCCTTGTAGCTGAGAAGATGGCCCAGAATACTGCCTTCAACCAATCATTCCTGGGTGTGCTGGGGCAGGCAGTGCTGGGTGTGCTGGGGCAGCTGGTGCAGGTAGTCCTGGGTGTGCTGGCACAGGCAGTCCTGGGTGTGCTGGGGCAGGTAGTCCTGGGTGTGCTTGGACAGGCAGTGCTGGGGCAGCTGGGGCAGGCAGTGCTGGGTGTGCTGGGGCAGCTGGGGCAGGTAGTGGGCAGCCGGCGAGTGTGAGCAAGTCCACCTCCCATAGACTTGAGATTTACAGGTGCTGGTCATATAATTAGAACATCATGAAAAAGCTCTTCTTTTGGACAACTGTCAGGTTAGCAGTCTTCTCCATGATTGTGTAGCCTACAGAACTAGACCGAGAGACCATTTAAAGGCCGTTGCAGGTGTTAGGGTTAGTTAATTAGCTGATTAGAGGTGTCTTCAATATTGAACCTTTCCACAATAATCTAATTTTCTGAGATACCAAATGTGGGATTTTCATTTGTATTCAGGTATAATCATCAAAATTAAGAGAAATAAACATTTGAAATATATCAGTCTCTGTGTAATGAATGAGTATAATATACAAGTTAAACTTTTTGAATGGAATTACTGAAATAAATAAACTTTTTCATGATATTCGAATTATATGACCAGCACCTGTAGTTGTATATAGTTTTACTTTTAGCCCTCCACTGTAGGAGATGCTTACCACAGTTTGTACTTTGCACATTGTAAATAGTTATGTTTTTGCTGCTGACTAATAAACTATTTTGTGACTTCTGTGATTGCATCATAACTTTTCATTTTGTCTGTTAAGACACTGGTAGGAAAAGAGTCAACAATCTGAACCACGCAATTCTGCATTCCCTAATAATGAATTTATGTTTAATGGGATTTAACATGTTTTAACACAAACTACTTTATAGTTCATAATTCCGTTGACTGAATTACACCAAAGCAATACTGATTTATCAAACTGGAAAATTCTTAAAACAGCTGTTGTAATGTTTTGGCATTTAATTTGTCATGTAATCTTGCTAACCTTCACAAATAAAACAAACAATAACACAGACACAACTGCAAAAGGTACAAAAGTTTATTGTCAGAATTGCATTAAAGAAAACAATAGCGGTCCGGGGACTGAAAAACAGAAGTATAAGCAGAACAAAAACTTTTAACTTTTGCATGACACATACTGCATCAGTGCATCCTGTACATCTCTGCCCTCCTCCTCTACACCTTGTGCCACTGCAGGCTCATGTGCTGCTGCTTCAGGTACGTCCTATGAAGTCTCATAAGAGCCATCTGAAACACACGCACAGCATACATAGTTTAAGACCTAATAGCGATAAATTGCAGCCATGACAGGGTCGTACACAGGACTGATACACGATAGCTAGCAAACTAGCATTAGCTTACCCTCATATGTCGTCTAGTTCATATCCTCTTGTCTTCGGCTTGATACTGCTGTATCGCCTCCCAAACTCTCCTGTGTGTCTCCTGAGTGTTTCGATTCGCTGCTCTCAGCTTTCTCCGACTCTTCGATTACTTTGAATCTGACAGAAAGCCACAGACCGAGCAGCAGGTGTACCATCGCCTCCATGTCCATTATTATGTTGTGTTTGTGTCACACAGAAATGACGTTTAAGGGGCTTTCAGGCTGCTATGGCGACTCCACCCACGATGAGGTTATATGGAAAAAGAACTAAACAGAGTCGAGCCAAGTCCAGTACAGTAGTGGCGAGCCATACCGCGCCGAGTAGGTGCTTGTTGAAATGCGGCTATAGAGTCATTGCTGGAAATCAGTCTAAGATTGGCACAGCAACAGCAGCAATCAATTACCACAGAAACAAAGAACATGGGTGAAGGGTAGGACCTCTCAACTACACCTACAAATGTATAGGACATAAACATCTAAGTGCTTTCAGTCATGCACCTGGATGAAAAAGAGGAGCACATAGAATGATGGAGTTGACCGTAATCTTGAACACCCACTCAATTACACAATGTTGTAAAACACACATGTTGTGGCTCGAGCTTTACAATGTTTGAGCTTTACTGATTACTTGAAGTCACTTTTGAAATGTGGCAGAGGCCAGAAAGCGATTCTGTCCATGAGGAGAATTCAGCAACACAGAAGGAATGACTGAAAAAATAATGTGCTAAATGTAGGTTTCTTGTAGGCAAGAAAGCATGCAGTTTCTTTACCTGGTAGGTAACCCTCTTCTGCAATGAAGGCTTTGAACATGGACCACTCAGACTCCATGTCCCCAACCTCCCCCGGGATGCAGGAGAAACTCTTCCAGAGGTGGGAGTTGAAAACCCCACGGACAGGGTCCTCTCTGCCAGATGTTCCTAGTTCACCTGCACTTGACGTTTGGGTTTACCAGGTCTGTCTGGCAGTCTTCTCCACCTTCGGATCCAACTCACCACCAGGTGGTGATCAGTTGACAGCTCTGCACCTCTCTTCACCCAAGTGTCCAAAACATACGGCCGCAGATCTGACGATACGACTATAAAATCGATCATCGACCTTTGGCCTAAGGTGCTCTGGTACCAAGTACACTTAGGAGCAACCTTATGCTCGAACATGGTGTTTGTAATGGACAATCTATGACTAGCACAGAAGTCCAATAACAAAGCACCACTCGGGTTCAGATTGGGCATGCTGTTCCTCCCAATCACCCCCCTCCAGGTTTCTCCATCGTTGCACACGTGAGCATTGAAGTCCCCCAGGAGAACTATGGAATCCCCAGGCGGTACCCCTTCCAGGACACCACCCACAGACTCCAAGAAGGCCGAATCCTCTGAACTGCTGTTCGGTGCATAAGCACAGACAACAGAGTCAGAGTTTTCTCCTCTGCAACACGAAGTCACAGAGAGGCGACCCTCTCATTCTCCAGGGAGGACTCCAACAATGCGATGCTCAGCCGGGGGCTCGTGAGTATCCCCACACCCGCCCGGCACCTCTCACCCTGGACAATTCCGGAAAAGGTGAGAGTCTAACCCCTCTCCAGTATTTTGGTTCCGGAACCCTTGCTGTGCGTGGAGGTGAGCCCAACTCTATCTAGCCGGCATTGCTCCACTTCCCGCACCAGCTCGGGTTCCTTCCCTGCCAGTGAGGTGACGTTCCACATCCCCAGAACTAGTCTACGCCACCAGGGGGTGGTGCGCCCAGGGGCCCACTCCTGCCTACTGCCCGGTGAGCATAGCATCCAACCCCGATTTCCTGCCCTGCAGGTGGTGGGCCTACTGGGCAGTGGCCCTGTTTCTTCTTCGGGCTGTACCCAACTGAGCCCCACGGGACCCCAAGGCTTGGCCACGAGACGCACTCTCGTGAGCTCCCCCACCAGGCCTGGCTCCAGGGGAAGGCCCCGGTATCCCTAACCCTGGCAAGGTAGCGGCTTCACGTTTGTTTGCTGTCATCGGGATTTTCTGAATCGCTCTTAGTCAGGGGAGACCCTGGGACCAATTTGCCTTGGGAGACCCTACCAGGGGCTAATGCCCCGGACAACATAGCTCCCAGGATCACAGAGACACTCAAACCCCTCCACCGCAATAAGGTGGCGATTCGACGGGGACTGGACACCAACGATAAGGGAAGCCATCAGGCTGAAAAAGGAGGCTTTTTGGGCCTGGTTGGCTCGGGGGTTTCCCTAAGCAGCTGACAGGTACCGCTCAGCCAAAAGGGCTGCAGCTGCAGTAGTTGTGGAAGCTAAAACTCGGGTGTGCGAGGACTTCGTGAAGGCTATGGAAATGGACTTTCGGTCGAACTTGGGGAAGTTGTGGCAAACCGTTCGATGCCTCAGGAAGGGGAGGCAGGGCTTTACTCAGGCTGTGTACAGTTGGGGCAGAGAACTGATGACCCATACTGGGGACATCATCGAGCGGTGGAAAGAGCACTTTGAGGAACTCCTGAATCTGGTAAATATGTCCTCCATGGAGGAGGCAGAGCCTGAAGGGGGGATCTTCGTCCATATCCATGGCAGAGGTCACCGAGGTAGTTAAGAAGCTCCTTGGTGGCAAGGTGCCAAGGTGTGGATGAGATTCGCCCTGAGATGCTGAAGGCTCTGGACATTGTTGGACTGTCTTGGCTGACACATCTATATAATGTCGCGTGGGCATCTGTACGGTACCTGTGGAGTGGCAGACCGGGGTGGTGGTTCCCATTTTTAAAATGGGGACTGGAGAGTGTGTTCCAACTACCGGGGTATCACACTTCTCAGCCTCCCTGGGAAAGTTTATTCTAGGGTGCTGGAAGGGAGGCTCCGACCGATTGTCGAACCTCAGATTCAGGAGGAGCAATGCGGATTCCATCCCAGTTGTGGAATGGTGGCCCAGCCCTTTACCCTTGCAGAGCTGCTGAGGGGGTCATGGGAGTTCGACCTGCCGGTCAACATGTGTTTTGTGAATCTGGTGAAGACCTATGACCGTGTCCCCCGAGGGGCTCTGTGGAGGGTACTGTGGGAGTATTGGGTACCGGGCTCGTTGATACAAGCCATTTGGTCCCTGTACAACCAAAGTGAGAGTTGTGGCCGCATACCCGGCACAAAGTCAAACATGTTTCCAGTGGATGTTGGACTCTGCCAGGGCTGCTTCTTGTCTCCGATCCTGTTTGTGGAAAGGATCTCAAGGCGCAGTTGGGGTGAGGAGGGTGTCCGGTTTGGGGACTTCAGGATCGCATCTCTGCTTTTTGCAGATGATGTGGTTCTGTTGGCTTCCTCACACTGTGACCAGCATGCACTGGAGTGGTTTGCAGCTGAGTGTGAAGTGGTGGGGATGCGAATCAGCACCTTCCAATCTGAGGCCATGGTTCTCTGCCGGAAACCGGTGGACTGCTCCCTCTGAGATGGGGGGAGTTGCTTCCCCAAGTGAAGGAGTTCAAGTATCTCGGGATCTTGTTCACGAGTGATGGGAAAATGGAGATGGACAGGTGGATTGGTGCAGCGCCAGCAGTAATGCGGGCGTTGTACCAAACCATCTCGGTGAAGAGGGAGCTGAGCTGCAAGACAAAGCGTTACCAGTCCATCTATGTTCCAACCCTCACCTATGGTCATGAGCTCTGGGTAGTGACCGAAAGAACAAGATTGCGGATACTGCAAAAATCACCCTGCACAGATTTTACTTACTATAAATTATAATGGGGTGCTCAGAAGTCCTATTAGCCTATTGTTATGAACAAATAAACATCATGTTTTTTTTTAATTAAAACTGGTTTGCTTTCATTTGTTCTATACTCATTGCACATAAAATGCAATCTTCTGCTGGGAAACCTTGAGTACAGACATTCATGTGGATGGTTGACATGTACCACCCCCTCCAAGGTCAGTGTAAATTATCAGCCATCCAGGTCATATTAATATAGCTCCTAGGACTAGATTGTTGACATTTGCTTATATTTACAACATCTCCTCTACAACGACTCCAACTACAGACCACGCTCTGCTGGGGTTCAGTATCTCTACCGGTGTCGGCTCTGGTGGACTCCGGTGCCGAGGAATGTTTTCTTGACGCCAATTTGGTAAGACAGTTAGGTATTTCCACAGTTCCTCTTAGCCAATTGTTAGTTGCCTGTTCGTTAAATGGACTTTGTTTGGCTAAAGTAACCTGTAAAACTGTTCCCATAGACTTGCTTACTGCAGGTAATCACCGGGAGAAACTAGCATTTTGTGTTTTGGAACATTCTAATTCCCCAATGGTATTAGGTTATCCGTGGTTGGTTCAGCATAACCTGCAGCTAGACTGGAAACAGGGAAAGGTTTCTTCCTGGAGTCCAGCTTGTCACCAGAATTGTCTATCCTCTGCGCTTTCACCATCTTGTTCTAAGGTCCCTAGTCCACCAGAGCCAATAAATATAGAGACTATTCCTTCTCAATATCATGACCTGGCTCCAGTATTTAGCAAGGAACGTGCGCTGTCACTACCCCCTCACCGTCCCTACGATTGTGCAATAGAACTATTGGACGGGGCCACCTTACCCTCTAGCCGCCTCTATAGTCTTTCAAAGCCAGAGCAAGAAGCCATGGAGAATTACATTCGAGACTTGTTAGCAGCAGGGATAATTAGGCCTTCCTCCTCTCCTGTTGGCGTAGGGTTTTTTTTTTTGTGGACAAGAAGGATGGCTCGATGAGACCCTGTATTGACTTCCGGAGACTGAATAATATAACTGTTAAAAACTCTTATCCTTTGCCTCTCATGGACTCGGCTTTTACCCCTCTTCAGGGAGCTAATATTTTTACCAAGATCGATCTCAGAAATGCTTATCATTTGGTTCATATCAGAGAAGGAGATGAATGGAAGACGGCTTTTAATACACCTTTAGGGCATTTTGAATATCTGGTGATGCCCTTTGGGCTCACTAATGCCCCTGCTGTCTTTCAGAATCTCATCAATGATGTGCTTCGGGATATGATTAACCGCTTTGTTTTCGTATACCTGGATGACATTCTGATATATTCCCAGAACCTGGAGGAGCACATTGGCCATGTCCGACAAGTGTTGGAGAGACTTCTGAAGAATCGGCTTTTTGTTAAAGCTGAAAAGTGTGAGTTTCATGCTTCTACTGTCACCTTTCTTGGATATGTTATTTCTCCAGGTCAGATCAAAATGGACCCAAGGAAATTGTCCGCAGTCCTCGACTGGCCTGTACCAGAGAATAGGAAACAACTCCAACGCTTCCTCGGATTTGCTAGTTTCTACAGGAGGTTCATTAGAGACTACAGTAAGGTAGCAACTCCTCTCACTGCACTAACCTCCACGAACAGGTTGTTTAAATGGTCGCCGGAGGCTGAGCAGGCGTTTTCAGAGTTGAAATGTCGGTTCACTACGGCACCTATCCTCACCCAGCCAGATCCTGCGCGTCAGTTTATTGTTGAGGTAGACGCCTCCGATACTGGTGTTGGAGCAGTTCTTTCTCAACGTTCTCCTGTGGACCAGAAACTTCACCCTTGTGCCTTTTTCTCACAATGCCTTTCTCCTGCTGAACGAAATTATGACATAGGGAATAGAGAATTATTAGCTGTAAAACTGGCACTAGAAGAATGGCATCATTGGCTGGAGGGAGCTGAACAGCCATTTATTGTATGGACAGATCATAAGAATCTGGAATATGTCAAGTCTGCCAAAAGGCTTAATTCATGTCAGGCACATTGGACTTTGTTTTTTGGACGGTTTAACTTTGCTCTTTGTTATCGCCCCGGTTCTAGGAATATAAAACCAGATGCTCTCTCTCGCAAGTTTTCCCCCACAGAGGAGGCCCAGGATCCGGATTACATATTACCGAAGGCCTGCCTGGTTGCTACGTTAACCTGGCAAATAGAAGCGGACGTGCGTCAGGCCCAAAGACAGCATCCGGATCCAGGTAACGGTCCTAGTGGTAAAATGTTTGTTCCTAACCCTGTCCGTCCGCAGGTCCTTCAATGGGGACACGCATCACAGATCGCTTGCCACCCGGGGACTAGCCGGACATTGGAAGTACTTCTGGTGGCCAACGATGGAGGCAGATGTTAGAGAGTTTGTCGCTGCATGTACCACCTGTGCACGAAACAAAACCTCCAACCAGGCCAGCCCAGGACTTTTGCAGCCTCTACCGGTTCCTAGGCGTCCCTGGTCCCACATAGTGGTTGACTTTGTACCTGGACTGCCAGCCTCCCAAGGTAACACAGTCATACTTACCATTGTTGACCGTTTTTCTAAAGCAGTGCATTTTGTTCCAATGCCCAAGCTTCCAACAGCCAAAGAGACTGCGTACGCATTGTTCCAGAATGCTTTCCGCCTCCACGGGATTCCTATGGACATTGTTTCTGACCGTGGATCTCAGTTTACCTCAGAAGTTTGGAGGACATTCTGTAACGCTCTGGGGGCCAAGGTCAGTCTCACCTCGGGATATCATCCCCAGTCAACTGGACAAACTGAGCGTACCAATCAGACCCTTGAAGTCTTTTTACGATGTATGGTTTCCGAGAACCCCACCTCATGGTGTGAAAGACTTCCTTGGATAGAGTACGCTCATAATTCCATGTCTAATGCTTCTTCTGGACTATCCCCATTTCAGTGCTCTCTAGGCTACCAGCCTCCCCTGTTCCCTTCCCAGGAGCAGGAGATTAACATCCCCTCTTTTCAGGCCTTGATTCGTCGGATGCAAGGCACCTGGAGGCGGGCATGACAGGCCCTTCTACGTTCTACTCGGAGGATGGAGATCCAGGCCAATCGTCATCGCAGACCAGCTCCTACTTATCAGCCGGGTCAGAGGGTCTGGCTACGGGCCAAGGACATTCCCCTCCGAGTCCAAGAAACTGGCTCCTCGGTTCATCAGCCCGTTTGAAGTGGATCACATGGTCAATCCCAGTTCGGTATGTCTTCGATTACCTCCTTCCATGAAAATTCACCCCACGTTCCATGTTTCACTAGTTAAGCCTGTTTTGGAGAGCGCTCTGGCCCTCCCTGTCCGTCCCCCCCCTCCACCCAGGGTCATCGACGGTGCACCTGCCTACACGGTGAGACGTTTGCTGAACGCTCGTCGACGTGGCAGGGGACTCCAGTTCCTAGTGGACTGGGAGGGTTATGGTCCAGACGAGAGGAGCTGGGTCCCTCGAAGTCGGATTATTGACAAGACCTTGATTTCTGATTTTTCCAACACCATCCGGACCACCCTGTTCGGGCATCTGGAGTTGCCCATGGGGGGGGGGGTACTGTCAGGCTGGCTGCTGCCAGGCTGAGATAGTGCCCTCTCCCTCTTCCTCCGCCCTTTTTTCCTTTTTAGGATTCAGCAGTGCAGTGGCTGCAGCAGGAGATCCTCATCATTAATCATCATCAGCCTGGAGCAGGAGCAGGTGGTCTCTGCCAATCAAGTCCCTCTGTGCCGGATCGTGACTCCACCAGTAACAGTCACTCCTCATACCCAAGATCTTAGTTTGCATTCTCAAATTGCTTTTAGTAATTCTGGACCATTTTAGTTCTGGTTCCACCTGTTCCTGCTGGTTCCCACGGGCTCCGTTATCAGCTCCAGTTCTGGTGCCACTCAGCGTCCTGGAATTCACTCACCTGTGTTGTTTCCACCTCCTGGTGTCCCTCCACACCGTCCTGCCGCAGCATCTCGACAACCACCACCTGGACACCGACCTGCCAGCCCAGAACAACGTACTTCCACAGTTAGTTACCTAGTCCGAGTATCTCATAGTAGTTTTTGTGAGTTAATTCAAGTTTTGCAGTTTCGCGTACTCGTTAGTTTCCTGGCTTAGTTCCTAGTTCTTGTAACTGAGTGAATTTGAGTTATCTTTCTTGCCTGGGTGTTACCCAACATGAGTTGGAATTTTGTAGTGAATCCTCCTCGCCAATAGTAGTCACCATAGGTTGGCAATCTGTTTTCGTTGACGTACTTCCTGTTCTAGTTCTCTGTTACGATTTGTAATACCTCTAAGTTTTTGTAAATAAACCCTTTTTTGCATTCAGAACTTGTCTGTTCATTTCCTGTGCTCGAGCCATTCAGAACCCATAACAACTGGTTAATTCTAAAGAAATAAAGAAATCTGACTATACTTACCTGTCTGCCGCTCGGTGTATTTCTCAGTTTGGGTTCCCAAATTCACACCCCCCGTAACACAAAAGGTTTTTTTTAAAAAGATGTTAATTTTACATCATTGTAAATACCCTCCTCATAATATAGAATTAATACAATTACTGTAAGGTGACAGAATTTAGAATCATTTCACATTTAGATGATATTGCACAGGGATGTATACTGTATATCTGGTCACAAAATCTTCATAATAATAAATAGTTTCTAAGTTTGGCATGCAGAAGTTTTTAATCATGGCAGCAGAGTGGCACTGATGATGGCACTGAACAGTCAACCACTTTGGTATAAAAATCTCAACGACTGAATGGTTGTCTTTAAACTTTGTCCAGTCATGGTTCCCAGACAACGAAAACTAACGACTTGAATATATATTTGAACAGAACACTTCTGCAACACTGGCATACAGCAGTACTCTCAGATGTATGTCGCTATGGATAAAAGCATCTATTAAATAAAATTGTAGAATTGTATCATACACTACTGGCCAGAAGTTTTAGAACGCCCCATTGTTTCCAGTTTTTTATTTAAAATTCAAGTAGTTCAAGTCCAATGAATAGCTTGAAATGATACAAATCTAAATAGTGAACTGCCAAAGGTTAACAAAAAGGTAAGATAACCCCAAACTGAAAAATAATGTATATTTCAGAATTATACAAAAAGGCCTTTTTAAGGGAACAAGAAATCGGTTAACAACTTAAAGCTGTTCTGCTGCAATGGAAGTTGATCAAGCCTTGAAAGTTGGTGCTACCAATTCCTACAGATGTCCCAACTTTTCTTGATTACTTACAACCCCCTCTGTCTGCATAAAAGTATTGTTGGAACACACCATGCCACCATACCCTCAAGAGTATTATTTGAACAGTATTGTACTGCAGAAAGTAGTGTGTTGCTATAAAATTGGTGAGGAAAAAGCAATTAATAATAGAAAAAACACAGACCATCATAACACTTAAAAAGGTAAGTCTTCCCTACAGAGAAATTGCGAATAAAGTCAAGGTGTCAGTGAGTACAGTTTTCTTCACCATCAAAAGGCGGTCTGGGGAAAATTCTGACAGGAAGAGTCTGGAAGACTCACAGCCACAACAGAATCAGAAGACAAGCTTCTGAGAGTCAACAGCTTGCGTGATAGGTGACTCACAAGACAACAACTTGTACAGCTTCATAGTGGTCGTGGCAAACAAATCTCAGTTTCAACTGTAAAGAGAAGACTTGGAGTTGCAGGTTTGACAGGTCGAATTGCAGCAAGAAAGCCATTGCTAAGACATCGGAATAAGAAAGAGAAGCTTGCCTGGGCCATGAAACACCGCCAATGGACTACTGAGGACTGGAACAAGGCATTTTGGACTGATGAATCAAAATTTGAAGTCTTTGGTTCATCACGCAGGATTTTTGTACACGCCGAGTAGGCGAAAGGATGGTTCCTCAGTGTATGACATCAACTGTCAAACAGGGAAGAGGAAGCGTGATGGTCTGGGGCTGTTTTGCAGGATCCAGGGTCAGTGACTTGTACAGAGTGAGAGGTACCCTGAACCAAAATGGCTACCGCAGCATTTGGCAGCGCCATGCAGTACCCTCTGGAATGTTCCTAGTTGGTCAGGGGTTCATCCTACAGCAAGGTAATGACCCAAAACATAAGTTCAAGTTATGGCAGAACTACCTTAGGAAAAAAGAACAAGATGGTAAGCTTGAAAACATGGAATGACAAGCACAGTCTCGAGATTTAAACCCGATGGAGCTGGTTTGGGATGAACTGGACAGAAGAGTGAAAGCAAAACAATCTACAAGTGTCAGACATTTATGAAAACTGCAACAGAGTTGGGAAGAACTTTGTGAAGAATATTTGATTTCCATTGTAGAAAAAATGCCACAAGGTGGCTACTTTGATGAGTCAAAAGAATACATTTTGGTTTCTAAATAGTTTTTTTTTAAAAACATCAATTGTTTATTTGTTCTATGCTTTCACTTCAGAATACAATGAGACATTAACATGCATAATCTCAAAAAAAGCAGGAAAACTTGGGGTGTTCTACAACTTTTGACTGGTAGGTATATATATATGTGTGTGAGTGTGTGTGTGTGTGTGTGTGTATATGTGTGTATATATATATATATATATATATATATATATATGTACGTATGTATGTACGTATGTATGTGTGTGTGTGTGTGTGTGTGTGTGGCCTGGTGGTGAACTTGGGTTGTTACCATTTTATGGAAACATGACGGGTTGAATTGAATCCTTTACAACACGTCAACAAAACCATTTCATTACAGAAACTGAAAGTCAAGCTCAAGATCTGGCTGACACTGAGCCAGTTGTCAGTGACATTCCAGACCTGCCTCTCAGCGCTGATCCAGAAGTCAACAATCTAGAAGAGGGAGCAGACTCTGTCTCCAACCAAGACACTGAAGATGAGATTCAACAAGCTAAGCACTCAAAGAGAGTCACTTATCCAGCAAATAACAAAATCAGCAGCAACTGTGTGATGCTGTCATGTCAGTATGGACTAAAATCTTTGAAGAATGTTTCCAACACCTTGTTGAAAGTATGCTGCAAAGAATAAGAGTAAGACAGTTGTGAAGGCGAAAGGGGGTCCAACCTTTTACTAGCAAGGTGTACCTAATAAAGTAGTCAGTGGGTGTGTATCTATATCTGTAGTTTATTGTTTGATTATTCTGCTAGAGTAGAGAAACTGTATGTTTCTCCAATGATGATAATGTGAAATTGTTGATAAAAACAAACTGTTGGATTGTTGAGTGAGGAAATGAATAATTCTTAAAAGACTCTTACTGTTCTTTGTTTTGTTTGTTTGTTTGTTTTTACCCCTGTTGTCCCAACTGCATTTCTATTGAATATTCTTTCTTTCTATTTGTGTTATCTCCCCTAGGCTCCTCTGTCTACCCAGGACAGCACACTTGCTGTACTCCATGTGATCTCATCACAACAAAGATAGTGGGATGCTTCTGGACTCGGGGGGCAACATGATCCCCTGGTAGTGGTCACCATGACAAACACACCCAACCCAGAGACAGATGATTTTTCAGAAACAAAAAAGCATATGCTAGCTTATAAGTCCAACAGAAACATTGAGGAGGAGATCTTTGGTCAGATTTACATATGTTTTACAGGTACTTCTGTCTGAATTCAATTATAGCCCATGGTTCATCAAAGGGGCGTTGTACTGTTCTACACAGTCAGCAGCCCAGAATTCTGCAATGTATCATTCAGCAGGGGTTCATTTTCTGCAGAAGAAACTGTATTCTTGTATTCTGAAATGTAATACTTAAACTTGTTTGCTTCTAAATACTTACTAAAGGTAGCTTGTGAAAATAATACAATTGAATCAGAAAGCTTCACGAGCATATGAAAACTCTACTTAGTCATGGAAAAATTATTAGACCACCCTTGTTTTCTTCAATTTCTTGTTCATTTTAATGCCTGCTACCACTAAAGGTATATTACCTGAAGAATACAATGAACATGGCAAAAAAAAAAAAATGCAGTTGACTACATAATACTTCATGCCCTATTTGACATGCTTAAGCTTAATTGTATCCCCAGGGTATTTAGAAAGCCATTTCATGTCATAAGCAGCACTGCATATGCAAAGGCCTAAAGTGGTTTCCTGCTTACATTCAGCCATAGCACAGCTCAGAAGTTGTCAGCTCTCACATAATGCCTAAAACAAAAGAATTATGTGAAGCCATTTAGGAACTGCTGGAAATTGGCATGAGTGAGAGACAGGTAGCCAAAAAACTGAACATCTCCAAGACAGCCATTCATTACACCAAGAATAACATGAACATGGTACTACCAAATTGCTAGCTGGTCGCAGCAGGAAACATCTTTCTCCCCCACGAGATGACCGTGCCCTCATCCATTCCTGTGTCAGGAATCATCGTCAGACCTCCAAGGACCTCAAAAATGAGTGGGCACTGTGGAGAAATGTGACTTGCTCGGCAAGGACAGTTTGAAACCGACTTCATGAAGCTGGTCTTAAGTCATACAGGGTACGGAAGAAGCCCTTCATCAACAAAAGGCAGAGGAAATCCTGGTTACTCTTTGCTGGGATCACAAGGATTGGACTGTTGATGATTGGGCTAAGGTTCTCTTCAATGAAGAATCAAATTTTCAGTTGATGCCCACTCTAGCCAACTTACTGGTTAGGGAGAAGCCTACAAACCAGACTGTTTTCCCCCCACAGTAAAACATAGGGGGGATCAGTGACAATCTGGGGTTGTTTCAGTATGCGTGGAACAAGGCAAATGCAATTGTGTGAAGGGTGAATGATCCAGGTTATGTACAGGGCTACTCTTGAAAACGGTCTTCTTCAATCAGCTGGAAAACACTTTCCTGCCTCGAATGACTGGATTTTCCAACAAGACAAGGCTCCTTTCCACACAGCAAGGTCAGTAAAAGCCTGGATGGAGAACCAGAATGTTCGAACCATGCCTTGGCCTGCTCAATCACCAGATCTTAATGCAATTGAAAACCTGTGGAAAATCAAACACAAAATGGAGAACCACAAGCCCAAAAACAAAGCAAATTTGTTGAATTTGTGCAACAGGAATGGGCTGCTCTGACAGCAGAACAATGTCAGAAGCTGGTGGAGAGCATGCCAAGACGCATGACTGCAGTAATCACAAACAGTGGTTATGCAATCAAGTACTAACTCCTATGTGCATCATGTGACTAAACAGACAGAAAAGAAAACATGGAATGCCTATAAGCACTGTTTTTGGCAGTATAAAGCCATAGCTATTGATGTAAAAACTTAAATGATTTTGGTTATTATCAAGAAAACCATGGAAAATGGCTAGATATCAGCTCTTAAATTAAACTTCTATGAGCTATTTTTGTTATCAATATATTTGTCCAAAGAAATGTACCTTTAGTTGTACCAGGCATTAAAATGAAAGAGAAATTGAAGAAAACAAGGGTGGTCTAATATTCTTTTCCATGACTGTACGTGTGAGACAAACTTTATTTTAACATATTTACATTTTCACATTCATCATTTGTACACTAATCCTTTCTATGAATGCCATTTTATAAGGGCAAAATTTGTCCAATGTGTGATGTAGGAGCCATGAATACGACTGCTTTTAATTCAATATTAGACTCAATTGGGTTTTCTCAACATGTAAATAAACCAACTCATAGTTTTAATCATACCCATGACCTCGTTCTGACTTATGGCATAGAAATCAAACAGTTAACAGTATTTCCCCGGAACCCTCTTCTTTCTGACCATTTTATGATAACATTTCAATTTACAGCAATAGATTGTATAGGAGTTAAGAATAAATATCATTACAGTAGATGTCTGTCTGACAATTCGGTGACTAAATTTAAGGAAATAATACCCTCTCTATTTAGTTCAGCACCACTTACTGATATAATGGAAGGGAAATATTATAATTTTACCCCGACAGAAGTGGATTATTTTGTTAATAATGCTGCAGCCTCATTGTGTACAACACTTGATAGTGTTGCACCTGTAAAAAAGAAAGTTCCATCTTAGAGAGAACCTGCTCCTTGGTATAATTGCCAGCTGCGGACTTTAAAGCAGGCGTCCTGAAAGCTGGAAAGGAAGTGGTACTCCACTAATTTAGAAGAAGTTTATGTAGCTTGGAAAAATAGTCTAGTAATTTATAAAAAAAGCTCTTCGTAATGCCAGGACAACATATTATTCATCTTTAATAGAGGAAAACAAGAACAACCCCAGGTTTCTCTTCAGCACTGTAGCCAGGCTGACAAAGAGTCAGAGCTCTGTTGAACCTTCTATTCCTTTAGCTTTGAGCAGTAACGACTTCATGAGCTTCTTTACAAATAAAAGTATTATGATTAGAGAAAAAATTAATCTGGCTCTTCCTACAAATGTCACAGATGTATCATTGAGTACAGATGCTTTAGAATTGGCTGTAAGACCAGATGGATATTTAGAATTTTTCACTCCCATACATCTCTCTGAACTAATTTCAATAGTTTCTACATCCAAACCATCGACATGTCTTTTAGCTCCTATCCCAACTAGACTGTTCAAGGAGGCTTTACCTTTAATTAATTCCTCAATGTTAGATCTGATTAATCTCTCTCTAGTAACAGGCTATGTACCACAGGCTTTTAAAGTTGCTGTAATCAAACCTTTACTTAAAAAGCCCACTCTAGATCCAGATGTTTTAGCCAACTATAGACCAATTTCCAACCTCCCATTTCTCTCCAAAATTCTGGAAAGAACAGTTGCAAATCAATTATGTGAACATTTACAAAGGAATAGCTTGTTTGAAGAGTTTCAGTCAGGCTTCAGAGTGCATCATAGCACAGAAACAGCTCTGGAGAAAGTTACTAATGACCTTCTCATAGCGTCAGATAATGGACTGGTCTCTATACTTATTTTATTGGACCTTAGTGCAGCATTCGATACAATCGACCACAAACTTTTATTACAGCGACTAGAACATTCTATTGGCATTAAAGGGACAGCACTGGACTGGTTTAAATCCTACTTATCAGACAGGTTCCAGTTTGTGCATGTCAACAATGACTCTTCTGAGCATACTCGGGTTAATCATGGAGTTCCTCAGGGTTCTGTCTTAGGACCAATACTGTTCACATTATACATGCTTCCCTTAGGCAATATTATTAGTAAGCACTGTATTAATTTCCATTGTTATGCTGACGACACTCAACTGTATTTATCTATGAAGCCAAATGAAACTAATCAGCTAGCTAGACTGCAAGATTGTCTTAAGGACATAAAGACCTGGATGACCTATAATTTCTTACTACTAAATTCAGACAAGACTGAAGTCATTGTATTTGGCCCCAAACATCTTAGAGAATTGCTTTCAAAGCATATAGTTACTCTGGATGGCATTACATTGGCCTCTAGTACTACTGTGGGGAACCTCTGTGTAATCTTTGACCAGGACATGTCCTTTAACTCGCACATAAAACAAATCTGTAGGACTTCCTTTTTCCACCTGAGAAATATTGTGAAAATCAGGAACATCCTGTCTCAGAGCGATGCAGAAAAACTAGTCCATGCATTTGTTACTTCTAGGCTTGACTACTGTAATTCCTTATTATCAGGTTGTCCCAATAGCTCTCTGAAACATCTACAGCTGATCCAAAATGCTGCAGCCAGAGTACTGACGGGAGTTAGCAAGAGAAATCATATTTCTCCTATACTGGTTTCTCTTCATTGGCTTCCTGTTAAATCTAGAATAGAATTCAAAATCCTTCTTCTGACATATAAAACGCTTAACAACCAATCTCCATCATATCTTAAAGACCTGATAGTACCAAATTATCCTAGCAGAACTCTTCACTCTCAGACTGCAGGCTTACTTCTTGTTCCTAGAATCTCTAAAAGTAGAATGGGAGGCAGAGCCTTCAGTTATCAGGTGCCTCTCCTGTGGAACCAGCTCCCAGTTTGGGTTCGGGAGGCGGACACCCTCTCTATTTTTAAGACCAGGCTTAAAACCTTCCTTTTTGACAGAGCTTATAGTTAGTGCTGACTGGGGGACCCTGACGGGGTGAGCTGGTGTTTTCATTTGCACAACTGACTTCCCCTCTTGACATCCCTTTAGTTTGCCCCTAGTTATGCTGCTATAGGCCTAGGCTGCTGGGGAACCTCTCTTGATGCACTGAGCCCTTCTCTGACTACCTATGTATTTACTATATATACCATTATTGCATTACATTCACTCTGTTTCTTTCTGTGTCCTTTCTCTGAGTGTCCCTGGTTCCAGAGCTGGATGCTTCAGATGTGTGGTTGTTCTCCCACCTCCAGTTGCCCATTTCCACCGAGCTACTCTGCATTGCCCTTACTATACTTGATTTGCTCATCTACATATTTTTTGAATTTACCACCAGCTATATATGTAGTATATTTAATGTCAGAGCCGTACACCACAGCAGTAAACTATAATTAATATCCATGTTAGTTGTACTTTGCATGTATCATCTGTCTTATCATGCATGTATTATACTGTGTGTTTTATGGTCCTTGTGTCCCCCCCCCACCTCTCTATCTCTACCCCTCTACCTCTTCCCCTCTACCTCTATCCCTCTATCTCTACCTCTCTACCTCTTCTGTCCCTCTCAACCCGCCCGGCCAGCAGGCAGATGGGTCCCCCCACATTAGAGCCGGGTTCTGCGCGAGGTTTTTTTCCCTGTTAAAAGGGTGTTTTCCTTACCACTGTCACCTTTTGGCTTGCTCTGGGGGTCAGGCATATGGGTTCTGTAAAGCGTCTCGAGACAATTTGACTGTAATTGGCGCTATATAAATAAAACTGAATTGAATTGAATTGAATGAATGAATTGCTGTTTAATTACATTGCTAAGGGACATATTAGTTGCTGTTTCTGTTTGTTTGGTTATAATATTATTTTGTGATCATTTTGAATAGAGGGATAGCGCGTCACATGGACATGGGTGGGGATTATTAAGCAATATATTCACCTGTTCACCTTTCTTGGCTTTTTTCATTGTTTGAGGGAGAGAGAGGGAGTGAGCTGGGTCGCCGTAATTTTTGTTGACCGCTATTTTTCTTTGATTGCTTTGATTACTTTATGACCCTGTGCACATTATCATGAGTTGATTATCTTTTTTCTTTTATGAAAGGTTAAATTTATTCTTTGGAAATCTCAGTGAATTCTTTTGTTTAGCATGTCAGACAAACAGGCCCAATCTCAGTCCCTCAGTGATTCTTGTTTGTTGAAGTCGCTACATGTGATTTTTGGCTTGTTGTGGAGAAGTGAAATTTGCATCGCCCATGAAGTTTGACTTACGTGCTCAGTAGCTACTCAGCACTGAGACTTCAGTTTCTACATATATTGAAAAAATCTATGGGTATAGACTAGGAAATAATAGTGAAACAGACTCTTATTCACACTGGGATTTGTGAGGAGGGGGAGCCCTTATTCAATGAGACTGAGGCTCACACATCAGACTATATACAGCAGAAATGACAGTACCTCTGCCCCTGGTTAAGACTGTACACATTGTGTGCTGTGGATGTGTATTGTCCAGACAAAGAAAATTTCCTGAATGCAAATGTTTTATGCTGTACCAAAAACTAAATTTCACTTAACCGCCACAGATGTCTTAAATTAAATCTAACTTTCTGAATAGTCGGGTCCTGTTAGGAAGAAGCCAGTAGGATATAATTATTGCGAAACTATCTGTAAATGTGTATGGAGAGTTGTCTGTCTGTATCTCAGTCTGTGAGATTTGTAAACGTGTAAAACAATTTGTGAATGTGTACTAAAATTTGTCAATGCAAATTGCAATCTGCAAATGTCTTTTCAAAATTTGTCTGTAATTAGGTTTTCAGATGTGTAAACAATCTGCTTATCTGTATTAAAATTTGTACATGTAAAAAGATTTGTCAATGCGTACAAAGATATTAATAAATAAAAAAATCTAAGTATTTGGCTACAAGTGCTTTAAATACAGACAAATCACCAGTTACAAGTCAAGCGGGCCTCACAGTTGGCTGTCTTTTTCACATGACTTTTGCTCCACTTTTGCCTTGAGAGATTTGAATCTGTAGTAATGGGGCTATTTGCTACTAGTAGCATGCAACTGTGTCAGTAATTATTTAATATTATGCATTTTAACTTTGCATTTCTATATTGTTATGAAATTGCTACATTGTGTTTGTTTTTAAAAAGGGCAATTGTTGCTTACCCATTAGTTATTTGTAGATCCAGATGGCTGGCATGCCTCATTGTCAGCAGCCATCATTGATTACCCGGGTGAAAACATGCCCAACTCATAGGATCAGGTCTATGTTACATACCTGTATTTTTAAACTTGACTGCCAAATGATGAGACTTAATAAATGTTACCCTTAAGGAGAATATTCTACCACAATGTTGCGAAAGGCAGAAATGAAGAAGTCACACGTAAAAAGATAGCCAATTGTGAGGCCCACTTCTCTTGTACCTGGTGATTTATCTGTATTTCCAGCACTTGTAGCCAAATGCTTAGACTTTTCAACCATTCATATCTTGGTACACATTGACAAATCTCATTATATGTGCAAATTTTAATGCAGATTAGCAGATTTGTTACACATCTGAAAACCTAATTGCAGACACAAATTTTGAGAAGACACTTGCAGATTCCGGTTTGCATTGACAAATTTCAGTACGCATTCACAAATCATTTTACACATTTATAAATCTCACTACGGATACACAGATTGAGAAACAGACACATTTACTTAAATCATTTTGCACATTTACAAACAGTAGTATACCCCCATACCAGAGCAGTCTAATGTTAATTGTATTTTATTTGCATACTTTCTGTAGCTTTCTGTAATTTCGATGAAACAACATGGAACAAGAACAAGGAAAAAAGTTCAGCTGAAGCGATGTGAAGCACCAAATGAAAATAATACAACACCACAGTTATATAGACCTACACTCATTTACACTGCAATCTCAGACCTTTTTCATAAGAATTATTATCATATGTCTTTAAACTGAAAAACATTTTATTCTGACAGTGGTGCTGGATTCATCCTAAGTTCAACGACTTTGTTCCCAACAATTTTACTGTAGAAGTTGTGAATTTGAGCAGCGGTTTCCTCTGATAGCAGTAGGCTAATAAGGCTACTAATAATCACAATGATATGTCAGATGATAGAAACAATAAGCCACACACAGCCACTCTCTCAATGTGGAGACACAAATTTTGCTACTGTATGATGGTGCAACTGTCCAATAAACCCAAAGAAAAAACATTCTACATTGGTTTGTACAGTGTGAGACAGTGTCTTGATATGAGATTCGAAGAGTTTTATAGAAGTTGGGGAAACTGAAGAAATTTAACCTCTGTGTGCAAACTGCCTGCACAACATGTTCCAGTGGTTCTAGACATTTCACATAATTTTTGACTGCTTTAAAAATCATATCTCAGAGTCAGAGAAAAAAGAAATGCAGGTTTGTATTTGCTGTCTTTAAATTTTTTTCCTTTTCTCTATTGCATGCCTCTTACAAAACAACATGTAACTTTCCAAAGAAAATCATCCGAGGTGGCACGAAGATCATTTTTAAGTGCATCTGCAGTACTGCAGCTGTACAGTTATGTGGACACCTTTTGGCAGTACTATCTCCTGCTGTGGTCGACTGAAATCAGCATGGAAAACGTGCTGAGCCACAGGTGGTAACATACTGTTTGAACACAGAGGCGTCATGGTAATAGCAGGCCATTACTGTGACGTTTGAAGATGGGTGAGTGCTCCAGTGTGTTTTTTGGAAAGTACGCCTTTGTCAGGGCTGAAAAAAGCATAGACTTGGAACAGCATAGGGTCATACATATCATCTGGAATTTACACATTCGTAACAATAATGATACAAGGATCAAGAATTAGAGTCATAATCATATGGTATAGCAATATTGATAACAATTATTGATACTGTCTAAAAAAACCACACTAATGTTTTCATCTTTTCTTTTTTCAAACAAAAAAAGAAATACTTATATTTATATAATGGAAGTTCTTTAGCCTCTACTCTTTTAGGTTTTCTGACTAAATAGGTCCTTAAATATTTACAATGATTACTTTACAGCCACTGGCCCAGCCCACTGAAGATAAAATGTTGGTTTTAGTTTGTCTAGAGGAAAAAGTGCACAGCACAGACAAAGGTGGGATGACAGAGGAATGTCCTGATAAAAGGCAACAGAGGGAGAGAGCAGAGGATGGATGTGAAGTTGGTGTCCCTGGTCCCAGACAGGGTCTCAGACCCCCAGGATTCAGGACCACACAGCGCTTCCATGCTACAAGTCCAGGGAGCTCCTGGTTCTCTTTTCCTGCATTGCAGAGGCCTACAGGGAAGTCCAGCCCACGTTACTGGGACATCTCAGTTTGTTTCACTGTTTGTTTTCCTCCACCCTACTCGCCTCCCCTACATCACCAGCAGTTGTCCCAGCACCATCCTGAACTGCTGTGTATATCCTGCCAGCTCCTTTACCCGCTCAGTCATCTCTCTGGCTGCTCCAGGCGAAGGATATTGAAGCGCTGCTGTCTTTGTACTGATCACAATGTCTTTGAGTTTTTCACAGAGGGTGTTGCTGCTTTGGGCAACCCGGGCCCTCACCTCAGGAGTCTTGGCCTGACGTGACAGTGTGTCGCCAATGAACACCAGCTTATGTGCACTGAGAATGACAAATTTGCTGTGTGCCACAAAGATCTTTGGTGGCTGGTTAGAGTTGATGGCCGTAAAGAAAGCATCAATGGCGTTGGTCACTGTGGTGACATTCTGTTCACATTGCTCCTGATAGAAGAGGAGGAGCTGCTGGTCGCCATGGCACAGCTTGGAGGAGGAGGAGCCTCCAGAGCCGTTCTGGGCCAGCTGGTTGGCTAGAGGGTGATGTGGGGATGGAACCCAGCCCGTCATGTCATTGTTGATTGGCCGGCTGACTTCCTGCTCTAGCCTCTCAAACTGTTTAATCTGGGAAAAGTGGAGAGATAAGAAAGTTAATCCTTAAACATAATATGCAATGAGTAGCCAAATCATCCATCTTTGGAAAAATAATTTTGTTTAGTTCATGAAGAAATATATTCTCTCGTTCCAGCTTCTAAGATGTTAAGATTTGTTATTTTTCTCTGTTTTGATATGATCCTGAACATATGTTTTAGTCCGGCAAAACAAGGAAATTACATATGTGTCTTACTGTATTTTGACAATTTATAAATGAAACAGTTTATTCAAATAAACAATGTTTTATTTCATTTTTTTTTGTTTCATTTAAATGTTTTTTTAGGGCCAAAATGGCTCCTCACAGAGATAGTGAAACAAGCTCACATAAATATGTACCTGTTGCTGTTCCAGTTGTGTCTTCTTGTGTCTGATAATATTGCCTTTTTCCAGCAGTTGTCTTTGGTTCTTCTCAAACTCTTCCTTTCCCTTACAGATCAACACACAGTTGTTACACCACTTGTACACATTTATATATTTTCACAAATGACCAAATAAAAATCAGGTGTCAAAATGATTAGTGGTACTTTGTAACAACACGGGTTAGCTCATAATAACTGTGCATGTCCCAATCTTGTACATACTGGATTACTACTGTAGTGTAACATATTGGATGTGCAGGAAATTCGCAGGTGTCAGGACCTGAGCTTCTGTGACAAGGGCCCAAATCATTATGGTCAGAAATGATTTGGGCCCTGGTGGGGGGGTGGGCTGCCTACTGAAAGTGGTCTGGGGAGGGACCAATCATTGAACTGCTGACAACTGCTGAAACAAGTCTGATCCTCAGCAGCTCTAGCTCGTAACTTCTGGGACTACTGTGTATTTGGTGCCAGATACCACAGCACAACTTTACTGATTCCTCCTGAGGTTGGAACCTTTCTGGAGGTATGTGAAAGATCAACAGAATATTACACAGCTGGTAATACTGTGGCTCATCAGTGTATTGTAATAACACCTGACCATGACCTATTTCATATCACTATGTGGTCCATATAATGAGACTGGCACTCTTTCTGCATAACCTAGTATTCGGGGTGCTTATCATTACTTCTGTACTATCCACCTAATCCAGAAGAAACACTAGTTGCAGTGTCAGCACATTTCTCTCGAGGAATTCCTGTTTATTCAAATGTGATGTATCTGCCAAACTAGAATGCACTTCATGGTACAGTGAAGGACTTAAATCTTGTGTGTGTTTGCACCTGTAGATGTACGTAGTCATAGTCTTCCATCCAGCCTTCCTCTGTGGTCTCATACGGCCTGTCCACACCTTCCTCGTCCTCTGCAGCTGTAAATTTTGGTGGGGAGGGGAGGGGCCGTGACTGAATATTCACCTTCTCCCCTCCCTGAAAGCTTCCACTTCCTGACCCTGTCATGTGACCACTGATCTCCCCAGGGATCGGAGGAAGAGGCAGCTGCTGCTGTTGCCGGGTCGTCCGTTTGAAGAGCAGTGAGGCATTACCATGGAGAAAGGAGGCAAGCTGCTTGGCGTCATCGGGGATGCCTCGCGCTGTCATAATTAGTAGATCTAAGTCATCCCCTCCTGGTGGTGGTGTTGTGAGTGCTGTGTGTGACCAAGAAATTGTGTCTAAGCTCTGACTGTGTCGAATCAAACTCTGGAAGACCTCCTCCATCTTTCCCACCTGACGGCCTAGTTTGGTCTGTAGTGAGCGGTCTGTAACCTGGGTAGCATTGGCCACAGCACCCCGAGCAAATTCTAGAAAGTCTCGAACAGTGACTCGCACCCGGTCAGCAGCCTGATGAATAGCCGGAAGATTCCCCTCCAGGTGAGCAGGGTTTCTCCAATTGCCTGTAATGAATGACATCATGAAGGAAACACTGGACTCAACAGCTTGCTGGAGGCGAGACAGACGCTCCATGGCCTGATCCAGGTCCAAGATGAGTGGTTTCCCTGGAATGGGGCTTGGAGCAGGAAGTGAGGAGGTGTCACGGACAGGGACAATGTCTAATGATGAAGTAGAGTGGTTGCTCCGTGTGCTTCCTGTGCTTGAGGCAGACAGCCGCTTGAAAGACATTGTCAGCTCTTCACTGGTTGACTGGGCATCACGAACAACCTGCAAAACACATCACAAACACTGCTGAGACTATCAAGACCAAGACAAAATTTATGTAAGCTCAGTCATCCATCCCCTGCCTCCTGACTTTGGGCTAGGTGGGCCATTTCATCAAAAAAAATATGTTTTCATGGACTATTTTATTCTTGCAGAGAAACAAAAACACACCTAAACATAAACAACGTAATATGCAATAAATGCTAAGTGATCAACAGTGACAGTGAGTGAGCTGAGTTTGTAAATACAAGTTGAGTGAGGCGTAACATCATAGAGCAGAATGGCACAAATTTTGGGTTTGAACCATTGCATTCTGCTTTCAAAAAGGCAAACAGCACCTTTTCTACCGACCTCATCATTAACAAGATGCGTGTGCTGGATGCACAGAAATGACATAGACCGCACACATTTGGATCTTGTTTCATGGCAAACAAACATCCATCCATCCATTCATCATCTATACACCGCTTAATCCTCACTAGGGTCAAAGGGGGGGCTAGAGCCTATCCCAGCTGACTTGGGGTGAAGGCAGGTGACACTCTGGACAGGTCGCCAGTCTATTGCAGGGCTACATATACAGATAAACAAACTCCACGCAGAAAGATCCCAGGAAAGCCGGGACATGAACCAGGTATTTTCTCGCTGCAAGATGTGGCCTGTTAACTGTCCTACCTGTGGTGGGACATCATAGACATACTGGCCTCCCCTCTCTCCTCCTTGTTCCTCTCGTTCTCGGGGGAAGTCATATACATCCTTGGTGGGGTACCCTCCAGGATGCAGAATGGCTGGGATGTCATAGATCTCCTGGGGGGCCTGGCTGAATCCATTCCTGTCTCTGTGATAATGCTTGTCAGTCAGGATAGGGGGTGGGACGTCGTAAACATCCTCTGGAATCGGCGGCTCTTCGTCATCGTCATTGATGTTCTGCAGGTACTGGCCAGGAGTGATGGCGACTTGGGACTTTATTTTGGCAAAGTGGGGTGGCACATCATAGGTCTCCTCTCTTATTGGTTGAGAAACAGGTATGTCTTTACTGACAGATGGTGGGAAGTCATAGACCTGAAGAGAGAGGGAGAGATTGATTCTAGTTTATTAGTTTCAAGCATAGATTTGTCTTTGTGCCTAATGGCACTAAATCAGTCTTTATTACATTCATACACTAGCTTACTTTTGGAATTTCACAGGCTCTTTTTGTGTAATGGTATGTGGTATATGCATGATTTCACAGTGCAAAAGTCTTAAGCACTCAACTGGGAATTATACGTCACTTCCTGTGTGCAGTCTGTGACATTAGAGAACACCCAATAATTCTACTCAATATAATGTGCGTCACATAGGGCAGACTTTCTGTCATCAGTAGGGGGTGCTATGACTTACACATGTACATCTCTCCAGACTGGGATTTTTGTCAAGCATGAGAACTTTGTGGCAAACTAAACAATGAATATTTGAATTACGATATTTTTTTTTCAGGGTGAGAAATCCATATTCACCATATCGCCATGGATACCACATTCAGGGAAAGTTCAAAAGTCTCACAATATAGCATCACAAAGGTCGTTGAACTATACTGCCCAAATGTGGTTTAGATCTGGTTATTCGGTTAGTTAAGAGTTTAACTATTATGTCTATACATGGCAAAAATTCGGTCAAAACTACACAATAAATTTTAAATGGCCCACTAAATACAATAGTTTCAAAAGGGTCTTTACACTGGTTGGTGCCCGGGCCCTAAATATTCTTCTCTGGGAAAGAATGGATATACAATCTTCTGTTAACTTATGCCAGGTAGCATATAATATACACATGCATAAATATTATAAAATTGCACCAAAAGAATTGGGGTGTGTGTATTGAATTCCATAAATGAAGCCTTACAGTCTGTTGTGGGTTCTTGTCTGTGCTTGCTGGGATGTCATATATATCTTGACCACTAGAGGGATCCTTCACCACCATGGGAGGAGTATCATACACCTAAACGCAAAAAACAACAAAAAAAACACACAAGAAAAGACATACATAAATAGAATGTTTTTACACACTATACACAGTCAGATACGCACACTAACATACACATATGCTGACATATCAGTACAATGATGTGATATATTAGAATAAGGCATACATGGGGTTGGCCTATACCACATACTAGACTCATACTCTAGCAGTGATGGTGATGTGTAACACCTGACTGTCACAAACAAATGCTCCAGCAGCTGTTTACCATTATACTGCTGTTTAATGAGAGAGATGGCAAATGTAAACATTCCTGAACTGACACTAGACACTCAAAGAAATGTCCTTTATCCTACAGATGCAGGTTGACTGCTCTGTCTAGTCCTGATGAGCTGCACTCCTGTAGTTAATTCTCTCATATGCAATACCAGTTCAAAGTTTGGATATACCTTCTCATTTAATGTTTTTTCTTTATTTTCATGACTATCTACATTGTAGATTCTCACTGAAGGCATCAAAGCTATGAATGAACATGTATGGAATTATGTGGTAAACAAAAAAATGTGAAATAAATTACACGTTTTATCTTTTTAGATTCTTATTCTTAAAATAGCCAGTGCTTTAAACACTCATGGCAGGTGACTACCTGAAATGGTTTTCACTTCACAGGTATGTCTGGTCAAGGTTACTTTGTGGAATTTCTTGCCTTCTTAATGGGGTTGGGACCATCAGTTGTGTTGTGCAGAAGTCAGATTGGTACACAGTTGAAAGCCCTATTTGACAACTGCTAGAATCCATATTATGGCAAGAACCAATCAGCAAAATAAAGAGAAACGACAGTCCATCGTTACTTTAAGAACTGAAGGTCAGTCAGTCTGGAAAATTGCAAAAACTTTGAATGTATCCCCAAGTACAGTCTAAAAAACCATCATGTGCTACGACAAAACTGGCTCACATGAGGCCCACCCCAAGAAAGGAAGTCCGAGTCACCTCTGCTGCTGAGGATAAGTTCATCTGAGTCACCAGCCTCAGAAACTGCAAGTTAACAGCACCTCAGATTAGAGCCCAGAAACATGCCACACAGAGTTCTAGTAGCAGACACATCTCTACATCAACTGTTCGGAGGACACTGCGCCAATCAGGCCTTTATGGTCAAATAGCTGCTAAGAAATAACTACTAAGGAAAAGCAACAAGCAGAGGAGATTTGTTTGGGCCAAGAAACACAAAGAATGGACATTAGACCAGTGGATATCTGTGCTTTGGTCTGATGAGTCCAAATTTGATATCTTTTGGTTCCACTAGCTGTGTCTTTGTGTGACGCAGAAAGGGTGAATAGATAGTATCTACATGCATGATTTCCACCATGAAGCATTGGAGGAGGATGCAGGGTGTGTGATGGTGCTTTGCTGGTGACACTGTTGGGGATTTATTCGAAATTGAAGGCACACTGAACCAGCATGGCTACCACAGCATCCTGCAGCGACCTACCATCCCATCCGGTTTGCGTTTAGTTGGACCATCATTTATTTTTCAATAGGACAATGACACCAAAACACACCTCCAGGCTGTGTAAGAGCTATTTGACCAAGAAGGAGAGTGATGGAGTGCTGCATCAGATGACCCGGCTTCCATAGTCACCTGACCTAAACCCAATCAAGATGGTTTGGGATGAGATGGGATGGATGGTTGAGGCTTCCATCCTCCTCAACATGCATTGTGCAGTCCAAAAATGGCAGTTGGTTATCCTTTACATCTTCCGTTGTGAACTTGATATTGCTGTCCACTGAGTTGATATGCACTGTGAATGTTTCTACTTCTTGGGCTTTGATATTGACCCAGGAGTCATCCACATATCTGAACCAGTAGCTGGAATTGTTCCCTTAAACAAGCTCAGTGCTTGGTTTTCCACTTCCTCCATGTAGAGGTTGGTCACATTGGGTGACACTGGAGAGCCAATGAACCAGCTGAGCTTCTGTCTATAGAAACCTTCATTATATGTGAAGTGAGTGGTGGTCAGGCAGACATCCAGTTGGATGCATATCTGATTGGGGGTGAGGCTGATTCTGTCACCCAGAGAGCTGTCTTGCAGGCAGTCTCCATTGCCTCAGATGTGGGAATGCATGTAATATGACATCAAATGAAACCATGGTTTCATCCTGGGCCAGTTTCACTCTCGGAACCTTTCTGGAACAGGGGAGTTCTGAATACGGTGAGCGGTGTTTTCAACCAGCGGTGCTAAATTTGAAGATAGGCATTTTGCGGTGTTGTGGGTGACGGAGTTGATGCTGCTGCTGCTGGTCTGAGTGGGGCTCCTTCCTTGTGTATTTTTGGAAGGCAATACACACATGGTGTGTGCTCTCCAGGATAAAGTCCATAGTAAGATGGGTGGTCAGTTGCTTTTTTTTTTTTTCAGCTGTTGTAGGCAGTCTATGTTCTTCTTTTTGTAGTTGTTTGTGGGATGTCTTCTCAGGTAGTACTGTCGCAGAGTAAAGTTGTTATTTTCCTGTGGTAGTCGGCTGTGTTGAGTATCACAGTGCCTCTACCTTTGTCGGCCAGCAGGATTGTGATGTTCTTGTCCTTGCTCAAAGATGGTCCTGCCCTCCTTTCCAGGGATGTGAGGTTGAAAGGAGGGACTTTTATTTATTTTTATTATCCCTTATTAAAAATAAATAAAAGTCCCTCCTTGATACCTTCAACCTGAGCTGTCCTGCCTCTGACAAGATTGTCGTTTCTGATGGCTGTTTCCATGTCTGGGATAAGTCAGCTGGAACTGAAGAAGCCTCTTGGATGAAGGTGAAATATTTTCAAGAACCTACAAGAGAAATCCAGTTGATTTCTACTGAAGCTCCTATGAGGACAGTCCTTGTTCTCTATGATACTGGATGTAAAAAAGGTACTGCAGATACTGTAGGTACTGAAAATACTGGACAAAAAATTATATTAGCAACAGCAAATGCATGTGTTGCAAGAGGTCCACTGAGAACTGTAGAAAAACAAATGATTGTGTAAAATACCAGATCGAACCAGATCTGCATGCAGGATTCAAGCTGAGACAGACATGCTGAAATCATACAATGTTAGTGTTTGTCAGCTGTTACAGGTGCATCTACAGCAATGTTCTACATGCAATGCTCACAACTTGTTTCAGTAACAGCTCATTGAGTGAGCTGGGTGTTGCTCATTGGCTACTATCATTACTGTTCTCATCATTTACTGACATCTTGTTTTTCTTTTTGTGTTTGTTGCTTTTTTACTCTCCATCATCTTACAACTCTTTTTCTCCTTCCTCTTCTTCTGACTCCTGTTCTCATTTTGTTGCTGTTGTATTTTAGCGACCTTCCTCCTTTGGCCTGTCAGCATTAAGATTTTCTTCTATACACACACATATGTTCCTGCATATTTAGCAGAAAATATTGTGAAGATGGATATGTGGAATATTATACCTAAGTTGATCCGTGTGTGTGTGTGTGTGTGTGTGTGTGTGTGTGTGTGTGTGTGTGTGTGTGTGTGTGTGTGTGTGTGTGTGTGTGTGTGTGTGTGTAAAGGGCTCAAAAGGCACACACACAGCTACTTTTTCTGTGGCCTTGATTTCTCTATTTTTGTACATAACACACACATAGAATAGGTTGCCTGTTGGACATGAATGATCTTCACCAAAGACAGATCTAATATTTAGAGAGTGAGAGGCTAAAAGAAAGACAATAAACTATTTGGTGCCAGACAATGCTGTGGTGTGTCTGACAGTGTGTTGTATAAGACACTGCTCAATAAGAGCACAATACTATGATAGTGACACACCACTATTGCAAGTGTAGTCATACAATGATATCTTTACACACAGGGCTACTGTCACAACATGCATTTCAACAGTTAAGACTACATACGGTGCAGCAGCTAGTACACTATTATTAAGAATAATCAAACTTTATTATTACTTTGTTATAGTAGGTTT
This sequence comes from Amphiprion ocellaris, assembly GCF_022539595.1. Classification (NCBI taxonomy): domain Eukaryota; kingdom Metazoa; phylum Chordata; class Actinopteri; family Pomacentridae; genus Amphiprion; species Amphiprion ocellaris. Next base: position 28,125,419 of record NC_072768.1, read on the forward strand.
TAAATTAGTAGAATATAAAATGGTAGAACGACCAATTTCTGCTATTTTAATAACAACTACATAATATTGAAAGATGATGTAGTCTTGAATCTATCCTTATACCATGTGTGGTACTGGTATTGAGACATAAGCAGCTGTAATGC